>NW_020897836.1:868614-868869 GCF_003984885.1 Neopelma chrysocephalum | reverse complement strand
CTCTCATCCATGATGGATGTAGGAAGCCCTTGGGATTCCCCACAGGAGCCCATCAGTCCCTCCCCATCCATGAGGATCCATGGTGAGGTTTTCCTATTTCTGGAGGGCAAAGGAAAATGAAGGAGCCATCCCTGCAAGGCTCTGGCTTCAGCTGCTCTTGGCAGCACGGGGTTTTGCAGCTGGAAAACCAGGAATGCAGCAGGGAGGGGGTAAAATTTTGTGATTCAGAACTTGGAATTTTGCAGCTGGAAAACC
>NW_020897836.1:866865-868604 GCF_003984885.1 Neopelma chrysocephalum | reverse complement strand
AATTTTGCAGCTGGAAAACCGGGAATGCAGCAGGGAGGGGGTAAAATCGGGTGATTCAGAACTTGGAATTTTGCAGCTGGAAAACTGGGAATGCAGTAAGGAGTGGGTAAAGGTGGGTGATTCACAGCTTAGGATGAAACAGAGTTTAAATCCTGCTGTTCCCTGATCCTTATGGATAAGGCTTTGCTCCATCCCATGCCCTGGGATCTGGGAATGTTGGGGGACCCCCAGCCCGGCAGCCTCCCCCTCCTGGGGACCATCATCCTTAAAAAAGATGGGATAAAGCATTTTAGGATGAGGGGTCCCACGGCTACCGGACCCCAGGACGTGGGATTTGTGCTCCCGGGATGGATGTTCCCGCAGATCCATCCCAACCCGAGCTCTGGCAGCGGGGACACCCCCACCAGCTGCTCCAACTGGCCGTGGGACCGATCCTGGATCCAAGGAAAGTCCCGACGGCCCCAATTCCCGAGGACACGGAGGTGTCCCGCTCCCCCCGCCATCGGGATGCGATGATGGAGCCGGGCTGGCTGAGCCCCCCCCCCCGTGCCCTTCTCCTCCAGCAAAGTCTTCCCAGCTCCAAAAAAGGCGAGCGGACGCGGTGCCTTAAAAAAAACAAAGCCAAGAGCGAAGCCAGGCGGCTCCGGGGCTCCAACGATTCCTTTCGGCACCACCACGGCACAGCCAAAATCCCGGGTCCCGAATCCCGGCGCGGGGCCCCGCGTGGAGCCGCAGGAGGAACCCGGGGGGGGCCACGGGACCCCCCTCCCCTCCTTCGGCGCTGGTGGGAACGGGCTGTATTTTTGGAACATGATCTTATCCAAACATCACTCCCTGGCCAAACATGGTCTGGACATTTTTCTTGCCGTTTCCCTTCTTTCCCCCCCCCCCCCTTCTCGCCCTCCGCTTTTTTTTTTTCTCTCTGATCTCCCCGACGCCCGCTCCCCGCAGCCCTTTCCATCTCCTCCTCCTCCTCCTCCTTCTCCTCCTCCTTCTCCTTCTCCTCCTCCTCTTTCTCCCCCAAAGTCCCTGCCGGCTCCTTCCCGGTTTTGAATTCCCCAGCAATTACTCCCTGCCTCGACTTAAGGGCCTTTCCTGGCAAAAAGCTCTTTTTCCCAGCTGCCGTCTTAAAGGGACATGTCTTTGTCCAGGGTTATCCCGGCGCTTACAGCTCCCTGTCCCAATTCCAAAGGCTGGGAAACCAACGGCTGCCGCTGGGATCTGTGTCCCATCCCTGCCAGGTGATGCACCACAAGCTCTTCCCTTCCCGGTGCCTCAGCTTCCCCCGAGGAATCTGAGGAATCCATGAGGGAATGGATCCTGGTTCCAGCTGGGATGGGCCCAGCTCAGCCCCTGGGGAGATTCAGAGCAGCAAAAAGAGGGAAAATGGGAATGGGAGCAGCACTCGTGCCAGGCAGGAGTCAAATCAGCCAGCTCTGAGGCCAGGAAAGGGGATTAATTAATAAATTAATTAAACACTGGTAATTTTGCCTCGAGCCTGGCAGGGAGTGGGGCCTGCCAAGATGCTGCACACCAGGAATGAGCAGGGATTAGATTCTTCCTGGGCTCCAGCACCTTCCTGGGCTCCAGCATCATTCCAAGCTCCATCATCACCCCAGGTTTCAATATCCTCCTGGGCTCCAGCACTATCCTGGACTCCAACATCATTCCAGGCTCCAGCATCATCCCAGATTCCAATATCCTCCTGGGCTCCAACATCATTCCAGGCTCCAGCATCA
>NW_020897836.1:860785-866855 GCF_003984885.1 Neopelma chrysocephalum | reverse complement strand
TCCAATATCCTCCTGGGCTCCAACATCATTCCAGGCTCCAGCATCATCCCAGGCTCCAGCATGTTTCTGGGTCTCAGCATCATCCTGGGCTCCAGCATCATCCCAGGCTCCATCATCTCTCCAAGTTCCAGTATAATCCTGGGCTCCAGCATCATCCTGGGCTCCATTATCCCAGGATTCAGCACCATCCCGGGTTCCAGCAGCATCCCAGGTTCCAGTATCATCCCAGGGTCCAATGTCATCCTGGGCTCCAGCAACTTATCATCAACCCAGGCTCTAGCATCATTCCAGGCTCCAGCATCCTCCTGGGCTCCAGCATCTTCCCACTGAGCTCTAATATAATCCCACACTTCATCATCATCCCAGGCTCCAGCACTGTCCCAGGTTCCAGCACATTCCAAGCTCCAGCATCACCCTGGGCTCCAGCAATATCCCAACTTCCAGTGTCATCCTGGGCTCCACCACCACCCCAGGCTCAGCATCCTCCTGGGATCCAGCACATTCCAAGCTCCAGCATCCTTCTGGGATCCAGCAGTCTTCACGGGTTCCAATACAATCCTGGGCTCCAGCATATTCCCAAGCTCTGGAATCTTCCTCCTTCACCTCCTCTTTCCAATAACCATGAGAAGAATCCTCCAGTCCTTGCCAGGGGCTGCAGGATCCACCTTCCCTCGGCCCTGGCTGGATGTGGAAGTGGTGGCCCCTCTCCAGGACATCCCAGCAAAGCCAATCCCACCAGGGGCTGGGCTGGGAGAGGCTGGAATGTCAGCTCATGTCCCAATCCTAGAGTGGCCCAGCTCAAGCCTGGTTTACTTTTTCCCTCCATTGATCAGGAAAACCACAGGATGTTTCCACAGGAGCCGAGTCCAAGAGGGTCGAGTTGCTCTTCCCACAGCTCCCGGACATCCTTCTCTCCCAGGCTTCCTCCTCCATTCCTGCTGGGAAGCTCAAGGAGCACCGAGCTCCTCAGGAAATCAATGGTTAAGCCAAAATCCACATCCAAATCCCAGCCAATCCATCTGCTCAGGCAGGTCCCACAAGTCCTGATTTCCTAAATGAGCACAGGCAGGCCCAGATGTGCCGGGGAAAACGGGGATCCGAGTTACCAGGAGATGCTCCAGGGAGGATTTGGAGATGAGTTTTCCAGCTGGAGCAGCACAGCTGAGCCAGGTCCTCCCCAGGCAGCTGGATCCCAGTGAGGTTTGAGCAGCACAGCCTGGGAATTGCATCACCCTGTCCAACATCCACACCGGGATCAGGATCCAAGACCTCAAGGACAAGCCTCTGGCTCCAGCTGCTGGTTGGAAAAGCATCCCAGGGAGCCAAGGGAAGCAGGGCAATCCAGGCCCTGGAGGCAGAGGCAGGGTTGGGGTTGTTTCAAAGCAAACAGGGAGCACAGCAGGGGTTGCTCAGTCCTGCCACACCTCACACAGGGAAAAGGGTTTCCCAGCGGGAAGCAGATGGGCAGGAACATGTCCTCGGCACCTGCAGCACATCCCAAACCACAGGCATTCCTCTCCTCCCTCCTTCCTCCTCTGGAGCAGGGCCATGAGCCCAGAGTGTCTCCAGTGCTCCCCTGGGAGGGGCCCAAGGCTCAGGGATCCCATCCCGGGACCGGACGGGACACTCCAAGTTTGCATCCGAGTTCCTCGGTGAGGATGAAGGGAATGGCCACATCCCATCCCAGGACAGGGAGACACTGGCTGCTCCAGGGCCCCAGGGAATGATCCTGCAGTGGGAGGGGAAGCAAAGGGGGGAAGGATGTTCCTACAGTGCCAAGGTGCTTTCCCAGACAGGGATGGGGCGCCAGGAGAGACACAGAGGGAAGGTGAGGAGCTTTTCTGCTCCCTTTAGATCCCAGAATGGTTTGTGTTGGAAGGGACCTCAAAGACCATCCAGTTGCACCCCTTGCCACGGGCAGGGACACCTTCCACTAGACCAGGGTGCTCCAGCCTGGCCTTGGACACTTCCAGGGATCCAGGGGCAGCCACAGCTTCTCTGGCCAACCTGTGCCAGGGCCTCACTACCCTCACAGCCAAGAATTTCATCCCAATATCCCACCTATCCCTGCTCTCTCGCAGTCTAAAACCACACTTGGGAAAAAGCAATTCCAAAGGGAAAGGAAAGAGGCAGGAACACCCCGGGCAGCAGGAAAGGCTGGGTGAGTCCCCAGGGAGGGGACAGGAGACTCCCATTCCTCAGGGCTGGATACCGGCGGAACACCCAGGTCAGGATGCTGGATACAACCTCCACTTCCATCTGTGAAGGGCTGGAAAAGCCCAAGGTCAGCTCTGGCACCTTCCCTCCACATCCCAATCCCGGGGGAAGGGGCAGGAGCAGGAGGAGGAGGAGGAGGAGGATGCCAGGACAGGATCCCACCGCAGCCAGCACGACCAGGGGGAGCTGTTTGCAATCAGGGTCCCCACGACCCCCTCCCATCCCAGGCCTCTCCAAAATCGCTTCCATGTGTGCTGGGAGCTCGGGAGCCCTCGGGGAGTTGAGCCCTGAACAATGGGAGAGAGGAGGAGGAGGAGGGAGGGGTGGGGAGGAAGGTCCGGCCCACCCAGCGCCAGTGCCAGCCCGCCCACGACGGGGCCACCACCGCCATCCTCCTTTTTTACCCCCTGGATCCACCTCCCTGCTCCAGGAAGAGGGGAAGGAGGCACAGCGGCGTCCCCTGGGAATGTGGCATCCATCCATCCCACCTGCTGCACCAGGAGCAGCCCCCAGGGAAGGGATGAAGGAGCCTCGGGAAGGGGGGCGGGGGGGTCACCAAATTCCAACCCATCATTTCATGGACCTGGATGTCGCCTCCTCTCAGGCTCCTGGACGCACAGAGCGGGGCTGGCAGCGTTCCCAGAGCCACATTTATTTCCAGGATCTTTGCTGGAGGGCGGGAGGAGCCGGGGCGGGGATGGGACGGGCTAAATTGAGCCTAAAACCACGAATGTCAGCAGCGCAAAGGGCCGGGTTGGGGCTGTGCCTGTTTGTCCCCGTTGTTCCTCCCCGCGAAGCCTCCCGGCCACGACCACCCTCCCTCTCCCCTCCTTCCCCCTGCTCCAGGAACAGGAGCCTCCTTGTTTCGGGCTGGCTGGAGCTGGAGGCAGAGCAGATGCCAGGAAATACTCCGGGACCTGCTCTGGAGCCCCCCCAGTGATTCCCGAATCCCCCCAAAATCACATGGCTGCAATTCCACATCCCCCACCCCCGTCCAAAAGGATCATTTTGGGTGTTGGCAGGAGCATAAATAAACCTCCTGCTGCCACGTGTTGCCCATCCCAAGTGCCTTCCAGCTTAAATATAGATGGATCCGGGGCTGCCTGGCAGGGAGGGGACATTTCTCCAGGCTCACCACAGCACCCACACGGGCTAATTTAGCTCCTGGAGGAGCAGCCAGTACTGAATCCCCTGGGAAAAGGCACCATCCAGCACAAACCCCCTCTCCAAAGGCTCTTCCACCTGGAGCAAGGAGGTCTCACTTGGAGAGGTGCCGCCAGGGAAAGTCACCTCCCAGCAGGGAATCTGCTCCACCCCCAGCCAGAACAGCTCCTCAGAACCACCTGTACCAGTGCTGGGAAGGGGTTTGATGGATCCAGAAGGATCCAGAAGGAAAGCACAGCCTCCAGACCCCCCCCCGGATTCCGGGTGGGAGGCCCAGCTGCCAAGGGGCAGCTGCGGATCCGGCTGATCCCGGAGCCGGGAAAGGGGCCAAACCCAGGAGAGGGTGACCACAGGCAGCTCAGAAAGTGGATTTAGGGATGGTGGGGGTGGTAGGGGGGTGTGACAGCCAGCAGAGCAGTCCTGGGAAGAGATGTCCTGATGTGCTCTCCTCCCCAAAGGCTTCTCCACAGGCTTCCAAGGACTTCCTTCTTTGTGGTGACCAAGGATAGGACCCGTGGGAATGGCTGGAGCTGGGACAGGGCAGGTTTAGGTTGGATATCTGGAAAAGGTTCTTCCCCCAGAAGGAACTCCACATCCTCATGGGTCCTGAAAACTCCTCATCCTGTTCATGGATCCTGCAAACTCCACACTCTGCTCGTGGATCCTAAAAACTCCACACCCTACTCATGGATCCCAAAAACTTAATGTCCTGCTCATGGATCCTGAAAACTCCATGTCCTGTTCATGGATCCTAAAAATTCCACACTCTGCTCATGGATCCTGAAAACTTCATGTCCTGTTCATGGATCCTGCAAACTCCACACTCTGCTCATGGATCCTAAAAACTCCACACCCTGCTCATGGATCCTAAAAGCTCCTTGTCCTGCTCATGGATCCTGCAAACTCCACATCCTCATGGGTCCTACAAATTCCAGATCTTGCTCATGGATCCTGAAAACTCCTCATCCTGCTCATGGATCCTGCAAACTCCACACCATCTTCATGGATCCAGAAAACTCCGTGTCCTGTTCATGGATCCTCCAAACTCCTCATCCTGCTCATGGATTCTAAAAACTCCACATCCTACTCATGGATCCTGCAAACTCCACACCCTGCTCATGGATCCCAAAAACTCCTTGTCCTGTTCATGGATCCTAAAAACTCCGCATCCTCATGGGTCCTACAAATTCCATGTCTTGCTCATGGATCCTGCAAACTCCATGTCCTGCTCATGGATCCTGAAAACTCCACACCTTCCTCACAGATCCTGGAAACTGCTTGTCCTGCTCATGGATCCTGAAAGCTCCAAATCCTCCTCATGGATCCTGCAAACTCCACATGTCCATCCCAGTGCTCCCACAAAGCCCTGCAGGCAGAGGGAAGCTGGAGGGAGGGAGGGAGGGAGGGAGGGAGGAGGCTCCAGCCCTTACCTGTTCCTGCAGGCTCACGGCTCGTCTGCTGCGGCCCCCCAGGAGCCACTGTGGGGTGACACGTTCTCCGTGGGACAGTGGCCCTGGGAAGGAGAAGTCCTGGTGAACAGACCCTGCCAGACCCTGGGAGCTGGAGCTCCTCCACAGCCACATCCAGAAGGAACTCAGGAACACCCAGAGCCTCCTCTTCGGGATGTTTCTGGGGATGGACACCGGAACGAAGCCAAAGCATCGCCCCTTTCCTGGCTCAGCACCCTCATTTCTGGCCCAGCCTTAATCCTGGAAGCCTCCCAGGTCCCAAACCAGTGGCCTAAATCCCCTGAATCCCACCCTGGAGAAGCAGCTGGCACACGGGTGCCATCCCTGGAAGTGTCCAAGGCCAGGTTGGAGGGGGCTTGGAGCAACCTGGGATAATGGAAGGTGTCCCTGCCCATGGCAGGGGGTGGAACGAGATGACCTTCAAGGTCCCTTCCAAGACAAACCATTCCATGATTCCATGATTTATGGGATGGGCAAGTGTGGTTCCATCCCCCCAAAATGGAGTTATCATCTTTCCAGCCCGAGCTGGGCTCGAGGAGGGAGCAGAGGAGCCGAAATAACTGCAGCACATTCCTGGTTTCTCTGAGCCATCCCAGCTCCCCCCCAGGGTGGAGCAGCACAAGCAATTCCTTGGCTCCATCCAGAGTCAGACAGGCTTTCTAAGATTATTTTGTTCCTAAACAATGTGGCTGGATTTGATTGCAGCAGTGGGAGCAGCCACGGGTGACTTAAGCCTGGATGACAACGGAACCAAAAATTCAAACCTGAGGATGCTGCAGAGAGGGGTCGGGGTCAAACAAAAATGTCAAGGATTGGGGTCACCTTGCCAAGCCAAACGTTGTCAGGGAGAACTTGGATGGAATAACGTTCCCCAGCAAAGCTATTTACTCAGGGAGTGGAATAACAAGGCTTAGGGCTTAATAATTTTATAGGGTTGTTTTGGTTCCCTGTGTAGTGTTGAGGGAGGGGTTGGCCAGAGGAAAAGATGAAGTTATTGAAAAGACAAAGGGAAAAAAACAACAAAAAAAGGTGGAGTTCTGGGTTGGGAATTGCAGATGGGTGTTTAAGGGGATGGAGCCACCCAGCCTGGCCACCCCTGTCCCCCCAGCACTATCTCAGTGTGGTATTTAATCAGCTCCCATTATATTTAGCCTGCTATCAGATTCCAGGAATAACTGCAGATAAGGTGGTGGCACAATCCCAAATTCCCTCTCCTCACC
>NW_020897836.1:845694-860775 GCF_003984885.1 Neopelma chrysocephalum | reverse complement strand
CCCTCCAACCCCCAGCCACACACACAGGCCTCTGGTTCTGGGAGGGGACCTGAAATATTCTGCTTGGATTCAGCCACTGCTGCCTTCCCAGGGCAGAGACAAGGAATAAACCCCTCGAATTTTAATTCCCAAAGGGAGAAGGGCAGGGATTCTCTGCCTCTCCTGCTCCTGAAGTCTCTCCCACGCTGCCTGGGGAGAGGATGGGACACGAGGGGCGGCCGCTTTCCTGGGATTACTGGGCTGGGCTTTGGGCCACGCTGCCAAAATCCCTTAGTTATGAGATTTAAGACATGATATTTGAAATTTCTCGCTGTTTTGTCTGTGGCTTTTTCTGGGAATCTCAGAGACTCCGAGCGGGAGACGGGGCCTTAAAAAATCTAACTCAAATAAACCCAAGTCTAGCGCAGAGGGGGTTTCCCACACCCCCCTTCTCTTTATTTCCTGGAGAACACACACACATTCCCAGCCCTATTTGGGAATGCTGCGTGGGGAACAGCACTGCTTTGGCGTTTTGGGATGTTGGCACCCCATATTTTCGGGGACGGGGAGCTCCGAGTGAGCCCTGCAGAGCCCAAATCCCACCGGAGCAGGCGGCTCTCCCGGCTCTCCTCTCTTTATCCAAACAGAGATTCCTGGCTCCCAGCACCCTCCCCGTTGCTCTCCCAGCTGCACGGGGCTCTCTCGGAGCTGCTGGAAAACTTTCAGCAGCCGCCGAGAACCCGGCAAAAGCTCAGAAGTTAAAAAAAAATAACAACAACAAAACCAAAAAAAAATGTGCTTTGGGTGGAGACACCTCGGCCCTGAGTTCCCGGTGGGGTTGGGGAAGGAATTAGGGATGGGGAAGAAGCTGCGGGAGAGGCTGAAGTGAAACTGGTGTCCCCCCCCGCCCTCTCTCTCCTCCGACGGGAACCTCCGGGGAGAAAAATGTATTTCCTCAACGACCGAAAAAGCCACGTTTCAGCCCAAAAAACACGGAGCAGCTGCACGAGCCCCGGAGCTCCTTCCCGGTGCCTCCGCCCGGAGCCGGGACGGGATCGGGACAGGACGGGACGGGAATAGGATGGGGACGGGAATAGGATGGGGACGGGATGGGGGGGTCTGAGCCGTTTTGAGGGGGTGAAAGCCGAACCCCTCCCTCTCCCTGGGGGTCGCCTGATCCCATCCCAACAGGACTATATAGAGTCATAGCGGCGGGCGCCGGGCTGGGGTGGGAGAAGGGGGATTTGGGGGGGGGCGGTGGGATCGCAGGGATCCCACTCTCCCCATCATCCTTCCCCCCCATCCATCCCGCGGACCCTCCAACTCTCCAGAAACCCCCTCAATACCCTTCCTAGGACCCCCTTACCTGCCGTCCCCGGCGGGGGGACCCCCAGCAGGACCCCCAGGAGGACGAGGCGGTGCCCCCAGCCCGGGGGGGGCCCCGGGCCGGCCATGCCGCCGCCGCCGCCGCCGCCGGGGCTGTCACCGTGTCACCGCCTCCGCTCCGAACCTCCCCTTCTTATGCCGGCGGGTCCCTCCCTCCGCCCGCCGCCCCCCGAGCGCTGCCCGGCCCGGGCGGGGGGGCGGCGGGGAGGGGAGGGGAAGGGGAGGGGGAGGCTTTGTCCGCCCCTAATTTATGGCTGCGGGGTTTGGCCGCTTAATGAGAACCAGAGCCGGCGGTTCGGAGGCTCCGAGGCTCCCCCCGCGGCTTCCACCCATCCGTCCATCCATCGGTCCATCCGTCCCTCCATCCCCACCCGGGGGGGGGGGGGGGCCCCGCTGCTGCTTCGCCCCCTTTCCTGCCCTGGGAAAGGCGGGAGGGAAGGGGGGGGGTCCCCACGGGTTGCCTGCGGGAGGAAGGGAGGGGTAAAAAAAGCGATAAAAGCAAATTATTAAATACAAGTAATGGAAAAATAAATAAACAAAAAAGGAAATGAAATAAAAGGAAATAAAAGGAAATGAAAGGAAACGAAAGGAAATGAAATAAGATAAAATAAAATAAATAAGATACAGTAAAATAAAATAAAATAAAACAAAATAAAATAAAGATAAAATAAAATATAAAATAAAACAAAATTAAATTAAATTATTAAATAATCCCATCCATTCCACCACAGACCCTCAATCCACTCCACAGTTGTTGTTATTATTAATATTACTTTTATTGATTATTAACATTAATATTTGTACTATTAATTAATAGTAGTGATTATATTAATAATATAATCACAGAACGGTTTGGATTGGAAGGGACCTTAAAGCCCATCCAGTTCCACCTCCTGCCATGGGCAGGGACACCTTCCACTAGCCCAGGTTGCTCCAACCTGGCCTTGGACACTTCCAGGGATGGATTTTATCAGTATCATCCAACCAATCCCATCAAACCAGTGGTGGGACAGCGAGTGTGGGGATGAGGGAATGTTCACTTCCCTTCCTTGCACACACACACACATTCCCAGCCCCTCTGGATCATTCCCTAGGGTCACCCAACCCTCCCTCCCCCCATCAGGGCAAGGATTCATCAATAGTTATCAAAGTCCTATCAGTAATATTGATTAACAGCAGTGATTAAAGCTTTGCAAACGATTTCACTCTGAAAACGGGGACAGTTCCAGGCACTCTCACCCCGAGTGCTCCAGGCACCTCTGGCCCAAGGTGACATTTGGGGGCAGGAAGGCACAGGGGACTTTTGAGAGAGAAGGAATTCATCCCTGTGAGGGTGGTGGGGCCCTGTGCCAGGTTGGGTAGAGAAGCTGTGGCTGCCCCTGGATCCCTGGAAGTGTCCAAGGCCAGGTTGGAGCAACCTGGGACAGTGGAAGGTGTCCCTGCCCATGGCACAGGGTGGGACTGGATGATCCTTAAGGTCCCTCCCAACCCAAACCATCCTGTGATTCCACGATCTCCTGCCCTTCCTGCACAGCAACAGCTCTCCCTGAAGCTCAAAGTTCCCCACGGAGGGGCTGGGAAAGTCCCACCACCTCCAGGAAAGGAAAAAGGCAGCAAAAACCAGTCAATCCAAAGAATAAACCCCTGGAAGTGCGGGGAGCACCCGAGGGCACCGCAGACTCAGCAGCTCGCAGGGGGTTCAGCAGAGCAGCCCTAAATCCCCAGCCTGGCACAGAACCGGGAAAGATTCCAAGGCAGGAAAGGGCTCTCGGCCATCAGGAAACCATCAAGGTCCAGAGGGACGAGGCAGGGAGCTGGGGAGGCCTTTCCAGGAGGGATGAGCCAGGGGTGGGATGGAGCAGGAAGAAGGAAACCCAGGGCAGCCAACAGGCTCTGGCGTGGCCTCACCGTTGCTCCATGACACGGGACATTTTTCCTCATTCCTCCACTTCCTCAACCAGGCAGAAATTTCTCTGCTTCCCACCAGCACAGGGAATGTGAGCAGAGCTTGGGATGTGAAGCCCATGGGCCCTACACGGGGCTGGGGCAGCAGCTGGGGGCGATCCAGGCCCTATAAAAGCCTTTTTGTGCGGAGGAACAGGCGTCGTTCCCGTGCCTCCAGCCTGGATCACTTGATATCCCTGCTGACAAAAGCCAACAGAAGCTGTGGCACCCGACCAGGACCTGCAGCTGGGTCACAGCCTGGCAGCTGAGCCCAAATTCGGGGATTCCTGCAGCCTGGAGCGAGCCAAGAGCAGCACGTGGGAAGCAGGGGTGGGAATCACTCACAACCAGGGAATTACAGACAAGGAGAGGCTCTTGGTATCCGTTTTCAGGGTGCTCCCAGGAATTCCTCCATAGTCATGACAGAGGCAGCCAGGACAGGGACACAGAGCATGGGAGGGGTGATCCTGGGCACCCACATTTTGGGGCTTCACTGATCCATAAGCTCAGACACCATCACTCTTCACCTGTCACGGGACCTTTGCAAAGGGCGTGCTCGGTTGTGACACAGAATCCCAGAATCCTGGAATCACTGAGGTTGGAAAAGCCCTCCAAGGTCATGGAGTCCACCCTGTGCCCAATGCCCACCTTGTCCCCCAGCCCAGAGCACTGAGTGCAACAGCCAGGCCTTCCTGGGACACCTCCAGGGGTGGGGACACCAAACCTCCCTGGGCAGTACCACCCTTTCCATGAATAAATTCCTCCTGATGTCCAACCTGAGCCTCCCCCGGCACAGCTTGAGGCCGTTCCCTCTCCTCCTGTCCCTTGGTTTTCGGGAGCAGAGCCCGACCCCCCCCAGCTCCCCCCTCCTGTCAGGGAGTTGCAGAGCCAGAAGGTCCCCCCTGAGCCTCCTTTTCTCCAGGCTGAGCCCCCCCAGCTCCCTCAGCCCCTCCTGCTGCTCCAGAACCTTCTCCAGCTTCGTTCCCTTCCCTGCACACGCTGCCCTTCTCTAGTAAAACACCTTTCTGCTGCTCATAAAAACTTTTGCCCTGATAGACCCCCCCAAAAAAGTCCCTTCAGACCAAATTTCACACAATCTTTTAAAACGACAGTTCCATCCACAGGTGATGTCACAGGAACTTGAGCGGGTGCTGAGGAGCCCACGGCTGGAGTGTCATCTCCTCCAGATCCAACTGGGAACTCTCAGGGGGGCTCATCCCTGTCCAGAGGAAGGTCAGGCCTGGCTCTTCAGCAGATGACTCATCGAGGCTTAGCTGGGACCAGCAGCCAGACAGGGGGATTCATGGAATGCACCGAATCCATCTCAGGTAGGGAAACCACAACTTCTGGAGTCTCTTCTACATCACGAAGACAAGTTTGAAGCAGCTTCTGATGAAGCAACAGGGCTGCAGCACACGGGCACACGGATAAAATTGGGCTGGATTAGAAAAAAAAATCCCGTTTTTCCTAGGGAGACCTCTCCCAAGTGTCCTCATCCCCGTGGAATTTGAGCGCCTTCCAGGAGCGCATTAATCACCGCGGCTTCCATTTGTCACGCCGGGGTCCTTCACCCGCCCTCAGGGGCTCCTTTGACCCGGGGAATTCGGTTTATCTGCTGATGCAGGGAGAGAAATATTAATAAAAGCTTGACTTTCAAACCCTGCTCGTGTGAAAGAGTCGAGCCTTTCCCATTTCCAGAGGCTGGGAAGAATTCCCACCCCGAGCCGATTGACGGTCGTCTGATGACTTCACGGTCGCCCGGCTCGTAAGTGCAGCAGGAAGGAAACAATATATTAAGATCTGCTTTACTGGATTAAAAGTTTGATCTGGGCTAATGAACAGCCAGCCAGGAAGTCATGTCTTCATCAGGGAATGGTTTCAGGAAAAGGGAATTATAAACCAGGATGCGCTTGCGGAAAAAATTCGATGGAGTTATGGGAGGTCTGATCAAAGGTCTACAAAGTCTATAATTCATCTAATTTTAGATGAGCATGGAAAGGGGTTGGAATTAGATGGTCTTTAAGGCCCCTTCCAGCCCAAATCTTCTGGAATTCTAGAAGAGGAAGTGATTTCCTCACCTGCTGTTCCACAGGGAAAATCCTTCCCTGTCTCCTCCTCTTCCAAGTCGTCCTGTTGTGTTCTCCTACAACTCCTACAAATTTACCATCAGAATTCCTTTTGGGAAGAGTCCTCCAGCAGCCACCACACTGGACCAGGCCACATCCAGGCAGATGTCTGGTAACATGACTAAATTGTGAGAGGAATTTCCTTTTCTAGGGAAATCGGGCACTCCAGCTCTATTTTTACATCCCTGTTCCAACAGATTTCCAAGGAATTCTTTCTAGTTACCAGCAATGAGAGAACGTGTCCCAGACATCCACTCAAGCCCCAGCAGTGCCTGATGTGAGAAGGGTTCTCCATGGAAAGGATTCCAAAAAATTCCAAACCAACTGGAGATTGGTTCTCCATAGGAAGGATTCCAAAAATATCCAAACCCATTGGAGATTGGTTGTCCACAGGAAGGATTCCAAAAATATTCAAACTAACTGGAGAGTCATTCTCCATAGAAAGGATTCCAAAAAATTCCAAACCAACTGGAGAGTGGTTCTCCATGGAAAGGATTCCAAAAAATTCCAAACCAACTGGAGATTGGTTCTCCATAGGAAGGACTCCAAAAATATCCAAACCAACTGGAGATTGGTTCTCCATAGGAAGGATTCCAAAAATATCCAAACCCATTGGAGAGTGGTCTCCATGGAAAGGATTCCAAAAATATCCAAACCAACTGGAGAGTGGTTCTCCATGGAAAGGATTCCAAAAACATCCACACAAATTTGAGTGGTTCTCCATAGGAGGGACTCCAAAAAACACCCACCAAAAACCAGAGGACTGACCATGTTACTCTAAAAGGATCAGGAGTGAGTCCTTCAGGATGGAATTCACAGCACAACAAGGAGAACTCGTGGAAATGGTCATGGAAGAGGAAATGGAAGATGTTCCAGAAGGGCAAAAAAAGCCTCTTATTTTAAAATAAAGTTTCAAAGCATAAGGTGGATTTTTTATACGTCTTTTCCAGTTCCTTGTTTGTCCACCTCATCCATGACATTTCCCACCTCCAGTTCAGGCTGTGGACACACAACACTCACTGTGAGGGGAGGTGCCGATCCAAGAACATTCCTGACTAATTAAGAGCAAAAATCTGCTCCTGCAGGGGTTAAAAAAAATCAGTTCTGCCCTCACTGAGCTCCCAAAAATTTGCAGAACTTCCCCCAAAAGTCTTTGTGTACAGGGAGTTAAGAAGGGATGACTCCACTCTGGAATCAACACGGGCCAAGCACAATTTCCTGAGTTTTTGGAATGAAGTTTGGAGTGTTGGAAGCAGCGACTCCAAATGTCAACAGTCTCCTTTTCCCCAGAACTGTAAACACTGGATGCTCTGCATCCAGCACGAGATTTATCCAATGGCAATGGAATGGGGGTGAGTCACCTTCACTAGAATCCCTGAGGGAGGGAAATCGAGGGAAGGATGGATGATAACATTCCCCCCACCACCAATTTTGGGAGAAGATTTCAGCACCCAAAGGGTGATGAAACCGGGGTCGAATCCCCATCCCTGGAGGGATTTCAAAGCCCTGTGGATGTGGCACTTGGGGACATGGGGCAGTGGTGGCCTTGGCAGTGCTGGGAATGCTTGGACTCGACCTCAGAAGGCTTTTCCATCATCAAAGCCCTTCAGCTCCCTTGATTTTTCATCATTTCAAAGCTAAAAGCAGAATTGAGCAGCTGAGTGGCCTTAAACGAGCTCAAAGTGAGGCGAGATCTTGTCAGGACTCCAAGACATCCCAATTTCTTGTCCTAGGGAACAAGTCCATTCCTGTAGCAGAGAATCCAGCACCAGCAAATTTCAGCACCTTCTTCAGCAACGTGGAAAGGTGCTTTCTAACCCTGGAAGAGACTCCCAAAGGCAAAGCAGCAATCCAAACTGATGCCATGGAGAAGTGAAAGGAGCAAATTCAAGCTCAAGGCCAGGTTGGACAGGGCTTGGAGCAACCTGGGCTGGTGGGAGGTGTCCCTGCCCATGGAGAGGGTGGAACTGGATGGGACTGAAGGTCCCTTCCAGCCCAAAGCACTCTGTGATTCCACAATCTTCTGCCCCTTCTGGGTCACTCTCTGCACAACAACAGGTCTCCCTGAAGCTTAAAGCTCACCCTGGAGGGGCTGTGCAGGTTCCATCACCTCCATGAAAGATCTTCCCACTTCCCAACATTTTTTTTTGACCTGTTTATCACAGAATCCCAGACTGGTTTGGGTTGGAAGGGACCTTCCAGACCATCTTGTTCCACCCCTTGCCATGGGCAGGGACAACTTCCACCAGCCCAGGTTGCTCCAAGCCCCATCCAGCCTGGCCTTGGACACTTCCAGGGATCCAGGGACAGCCACAGCTTCTCTGCCCAACCTGGGACAGGGCCTCCCCACCCTCCCAGCCAACAATTCCTTCCCAATATCCAACCTAAATCTCTCCTTTTTCCACTATGAAGCCACTCCCCCTTGTCCTGTCCCTCCATCCCTTGTTCCAAGTCCCTCTCCAGCCCTCCTGGAGCCCCTTCAGGTCCTGGAAGGTGCTGGAAGGGTCTCTCCAGAGCCTTCAATCTCCGAGTTGTGCCTCAGTTTCCTCAAAACTGCTCCTCTTGAACTGAGTTACTGAAAACATCTGAGGCAGAGAAAATAGGAAATCACAGTTCACACCCACTTCGTTCTCCTTCAGATGTGTTTTCCTGTTTATTCATCACCTGAACTCCACAGTGACAAAAAAAACATCACTAAGATTTTATCACCAAGAACCACAACCTCTGTATTTTATCTTTGAAGTGATGCTGGTTAAAGGTAAGACCAGGCAGGACACAACCAGCTCATCATGTGGAGGTGATTCTCCCAGGAAAGGTCTAAAAAATTCCCCAAATCTTCCAAAATATCCCTGATTAGACTCTCCAGGTTCATACCCAGACAAGCTGCAACAGTTACTACAACTCACATGTTTTATTGAGGGGTTTTTTTGCGGTACAAAACAAGTAAATTTTCTACAAGACAGGAATTAAAAAAATAATAATTAAAAAAAAATCATTGTTCAAACCCATTGAAAATAAATATATAAAGCGTCTATTCCAATCAGGGAGCTATAAATATATTATGAACTGAGTTTTTATCCAGACTATGTTGACTTTGGAAGTGCATAAAACCTCTACAAAACCCCCCAGGCATTTCTTTAAAACCCTGACATTTATCCCAAATCATTGATTCTTAAATAGGGCAAGATCAGATCAGTACAAAAGCGACCCAATACCACAAAAATTGGAGCTGTGGAAGTATTTCCCTGCATGTTTGTCTCTTCCACATCACGTGCTGGAAGCATCCCAGGGTGGTTTGAAGGGATCATTCCATCAGTTCCAAGGCACCTTCTTCCCTAAGACACGGTTGGTGATTTTCTGCAGGGAAAAAAACAAGAGACAGAGATGAGTTTTGGTGCTTTGAAGGTTCCAAACGCTGAGCAGGGAGACATTCCTTAGTTTTCTGAACAGAATATCATGAAATCAAGGAATGGTTTGGGTTGGAAGGGACTTTCAAGCCCATCCAGTTCCAACCCCCCCTTCCACTAGCCCAGGATGCTCCAACCTGGGAATTAAAGGGTAATAAAACACCACAAAATGGGGATTTATTTACACCTTTTAGGACACCTAAAGCAGCCCAGTTGTTTCTCACTCATTCCCATGAAAAAAAAGCAGGATAATCCCATGCTGGCTGCTGTGGGAATGGTCAGGAACAAGCCTAAAGAGATACAAAATATCTTGGAATTAGCTGAATATCCATGATCATGTCTTCCCTTCATCTGCTGAGTAGAAACTCCTGGGAGTCACCTGTTCCCAAATTTGTGATGTGTTTAGGAAAGGACATGGGAGAAGAGCAACAAGGACAGTGGAAGGAACAGAAAGTGTTTTCTACAACAAACAGTGGAATAAATTAGGAATCTGCTGGGAAGAATGAAGGGGAGGAGATGGAAGCCTTGTACAATCCTGAAGGTGAAAAGTTATTTCCAAACTCTTCCAAAAATAAGCTTAAAAAGAAAAAGGTAATACATTTTAAAAGAACAAACCAAACACAGGATATTTGGTGCAGGGGTGGAGCTGGATGGGCTTTAAGATCCCTTCCAACCCAAACCAGGCTGTGATTCCATGATTTTTCCCCTCACACCTCCCATGAGTCCTCAGAGCTCCCAAACCTTCCCAAATCTGCTGTGGAATTGTTTCCCAGCTCCAGAACAAAGTGCTTTTCCCTTTGGGGCAGTGACACCTTGTGGTCCCTTTCTTAAAAAAAATAAGGTTCCTCAATGCTAATATTGTTTTTCTTTCTTTTAAGGGATAGAGGGAAGCACATAAATCAATTGTTATCCCCTTTATGGAGGCTTTTCCCATATTCCCTATTTATTAAAATTACAAACTCGCTCCATTCTAGTGGAAAAGCCTCAGTTATGGATAAAATTTGTATCTGATAAACTCATAAAATCCATTTTTGCTTCACTGGGGTTCAGAGAGTTCTGATTTCTGCTGCCATCAGATCAAGAATCTGTTCCCACTCCAGAGTTTTCCACATTTAAGGCCATTCCCTGCTCTGACTGGGATGATTTTATTTGAAATTCAAAGTACCAAAGCAAAGGGATGCTGGGGCAGAACATCAGCCCAGATCCACGTGCACCCTGTGACAAAAATAATTCTGCTCTCTTAATAAAGATAATTATTTCACAATTTCAGAAATTAAGAGTGTCTGTGCAACCCTGAGCCCAGGAATTTTGATGTCTCTGGTTCTGTGTGAGCCCAACGATCCCATCCTCACTCAGGGCCAACAAAACTGGTTTTTTATTCTCTCTTCACCTCCCTCTGAGCCCCAAATTGGCACAGAAATGCCTTAAAACAAGCCCTGACAGCCTTAAACTTCCCAGGTGTCCCACTAGAATATTTTCACTCAGGCTTTACAAAAAGTAAGCAAATTTTGTTCACATATATTCACTTAATTTCGGCTCTTTGAGTCAAATAAACTCAGTTTCAGCTCATCCCTCAGCCTGGACATTAAGATTGTTATTCCCAGGAAGTGTCCAAGGCCAGGTTGGATGGAGCTTGGAGCAACCTGGGATGGTGGATGTTGTCCCCATGGCAGGGGGTTGGAATGAGATTCATTAATTCATTGCTTCCTTTCCCGAATTTTAATCACCCCCTGTGAGCCCTCAAGGCCCTGTAGAGATGACACACCCTCTGGAATGCTGGAGAATCCCACTCTTGGAGCAGCAGGAGAGGCTGAGGGAGCTGGGGGGGCTCAGCCTGGAGAAAAGGAGGCTCAGGGGGGACCTTCTGGCTCTGCAACTCCCTGACAGGAGGGGGGAGCCGGGGGGGGTCGGGCTCTGCTCCCAAAAAACAAGGGACAGGAGGAGAGGAAACGGCCTCAAGCTGCACCAGGGGAGGTTTAGGTTGGATATTAGGGAAAAATTATTCATGGAAAGGGTTGTCAGGCATTGGAACGGGCTGTCCAGGGCAGTGGTGGAGTTCCCATCCCTGGAAGTGTTCCAAAAACACATGGATGTGGCACTTGGGGACATGGGTTAGTGGTGGCCTTGGCAGTGCTGGGGAATGGTTGGACTTGATGATCTTAGAAGCCTTTTCCAACCTTAGTGATTCCATGATTCTCTGATTTTAGGGACAGCTCCTGTCCCTGAGCACTGCCCAGGCAGGCAGAGAACACAAGAACCGTGCCCAGCTCCAGCACTGACCCCACACTAACCTGACTCTGTCCTTCCCTCTCCCTTCCCAGACTTTCTCTGGATACATCCCAAAGGAACTCCATCCTGCTGGGTCAGACTGAGGCACAAAGGGCTCTTCCAGGTGACAGGAATTAAACCAGGAGCCAGCTCTGCTCCAGAGCCCGGACCTGCTGTTCTACATTCCCAGAGAGACCCTCAGACCACACTTTGGGCACAGCAGATCCCTAAATCCCACAAAACCCTGGATCACACACGTTTGTAGTGTGGTTTTGGTACCATCTCTTATTTCCCCCTAATTCCCTGTCTCATTTCTAGAGTCATTCCACAAAATCTGTCGTTCTTTATCTCATGAACAACCCCTGCATGGAACTGGTGCTCTCAGCCACACATCAACCACATTCCAAACAAAACATTCCCTGTATTTGCAGCTACTCATGGCAGCTCTTCTGCATCAGCAAGGAAAAGTAAAATATTCCAATTATTTACTGCCATGAATCAGCATCTTCCAATCAAAACCACATTGATATCCAAAACTTCTGATCCTATTCCCTCTCTGCTGCCAGCTGACTCTGCTATTCCAAGGCAATGACTCCCAGCATTCATTAACTCCTCAAACTTTACTGTACCAGCACCTGGAATTTTCAGGCTGCTGACAAAAATATGTCCTGAAAATACCCTGCAAAAAATACAGCATCAAATCCAAGTACTTCCAGTGGAGAATCCCCACAATCACATTGGGAAGGTGTTCTGGATAATACATGGAGTTACAAGCCCTGACTTTTAAAATCCAATTACTGCTGTTCCCAACAAAACTATTATTCCAGCTCTGGCTGGAATAACTAATTTCCCAGGTCTGGCTGGAATAACTCAGCCAGGAAAGAGTCATAATGCTAAAAGTGAAATAAGTCAGGTTTAAAGCTCAGTGTTTGTCCTGCAAAGAGTTTGTTGTTCCTCATCTTTTGGGTCTCCAGCACAGGGAGGACATGGAGCTGTTGGAGTGAGTCCAGAGGAGTCCAGATTACAGGGATGGAGCAGCTCTGCTGGGAGGAAACACTGGGAGAACTGGGATTGTTCAGCCTGGAAAAGAAAAGGCTCTGGGGTGACCTGATTGTGACCTTCCAGGACCTGAAGGAGCGACAAGAAACACGGAGAGAGACTTTGGACAAGGGATGGAGGGACAGGACAAGGGGGAATGGCTTCAGACTGAAAGAGGGGAAATTTAGGGTGGATACTGGGAAGAAATTGTTCCCTGGGAGGGTGGTGAGGGGCTGGGATGGAATTCCCAGAGAAGCTGTGGCTGCCCCATCCCTTGGAAGTGTCCAAGGCCAGGTTGGAGCAACCTGGGCTAGTGGAAGGTGTCCCTGCCCATGGCAGGGGGTGGAACTGGATCATCTTTAAGGTCCCTTCCAACCCAAACCATTCCATGATTCCATGATCAGGACTTATGAAGAGAAAGACGAAGCTCATGGATGGTCACTTTTGGAGATTCCCTTCTCCAAGGGGACAAATGAGGCCCCTCTGCTTATTTTAGGATTTTGGGTTATGTAGGGGAATTGATATTCCACATTTTCCTAAGCTTGACTTCTCCGACCCTGATTAAATCCCAGTGGAGCCAAACTTCCTCAAAATTCCAAAACAATACCACAGCATTCCCACTTAGCAAATATTCCTCTCTATTTGTGAGTTCAGGGAAGAACATTCTGGAATGTCCCGGAGCAGAACACCCACTGTTTTGTAGAGCTGTGCTTTCAGGCGGTACGAGTTGTATTCCAGCCTTCTCTTCTCCTCCTCCCTCTTCTTCCTCACCTCTGGAAGCTGCTCATAGATCCTGAAAGGTAAAGGGGAAAAAAAAAAAAGCCATAAATAGTGATTTGGGACTTAGTGATATTAAAAATAAAAACATCCCCTGTTTTATGCTCGTGTTCTGTTAAAGGCTCCTGGCCAAGCACATCCCTGAAAAATCTATTTGTGGCTTTCCAGGGAAAATGTGGAATACAGAGTTGTGAGACAGGAAATTCCCACATCCCATTAAGTCTTTCTCTTCCAAGCAGCACCTCCTGAAAGGAATATTTATAACATTAAAATGATCCTGCAGCTGATATGATCACCCAGCTGAAACAGGCAGAGCCTCAGTATCTTCCAGACAGAATAATTCCAGGGCTTTTCCAGACTGATTCCCAGAGATGTGTCCATTCATCCACAGCAGGATTTTATCCCAGGAATAACCTGATTGAAGCTACTTAGGCAGCTTTCCCAAATTGCAGTGTTTTCAATAATGTTGTGCTGCTGCTGAACCTTCCCCAAATCTTCCTTTAATCATGGAATCATGGAATGGTTTGGCCTGGAAGGGATCTTAAAGCCCATCTTATTCCAGCCCCTGCCATGGGCAGGGACACCTTCCACTATCCCAGCTTGCTCCAACCTGGCCTTGGACACTTCCAGGGATCCAGGGGCAGCCACAGCTTCTCTGGGAATTCCATTCCAGGCCCTCACCACTCTCCCAGGGAAGAATTCCTTCCCAATATCCACCCTAAATTCCCCCTCTGCCAGTCTGAAGCCGTTCCCACTTGTCCTGTCACTACATTTCCTAAGGAAGGGTCTCTCTCCGGCCTCCTTGGAGCCCCTGGAAGTTGCTGGAATATCTTCCCAGAACCATCTCCTCTCCAGCTGAACATTCCCAGCTCTCCCAGCCTGTCTCCATAGGGAAGGTGCTCCAGTCCCTTTAGCAACTTCGTGGCCTCCTCTGGACTTGCTCCAACAATTCCACGTCCTCCTTACATAGGAGACACCGGAACTGGATGGATTATTCCAGGTGGGATCTCACTGATTTCTTTTCCCACCCAGGGCACTGACACACCCAGAATTAAATCTCCTTAAATTTACCTTTTAGACCTTTGAACCATTTCATTCTTTGGAATTGCTCTTCTTCTTTCCCTCATTGGAAAACCTGCATGGAAAATTCGGAGTTAAGGGAACGATGACCAAATTCACCGATCACTGAGTCCTTTATAAGTTTTATAAAAGTCTTTATAAAAAAACCCCCTTTGTTAAAACTCTTTATAAAGTTTTTATAAAAAATTCTTTTATGAAGACTTTTTATAAAAAATTCTTTATAAAGACTTTTTATACGAGTCTTATAAAGAATAAAGTTAAATAATTGTAACACTTCTATTAAAAACACACACAGCAAGTACAATGTGGAAATTCATTAAATTAATGACTTAACATGAATTAAAGTTTAAAATTAAAAACTGAATTAACGGCTTGAAATGACATAAAATTTAAAATTAAAAACTGAATGAATTAATTAAAATCTCATTACATTAGTGAATTACAATTAATTGGAATTTCAAACTGAATTAATGAATTAAAATTTCATTACATTAGTGAATTAAAATCAATAAAAACTGAAATGAAAAACTGAATTAATGAATTAAAGTTTCATTATATTAATGAATTAAAATGAATTGAAATTTAAAACTAAAAACTGAATTAATGAATTAAAAATTCATTGAGTTCAAATGATTTCAAATTTAGAATTAAAACTGAATGAATGAATTAAAATTTCATTAAATTAATGAATTACAATGAATTGGAATTTAAAACTGAATGAATGAATTAAAATTTCATTACACTAATGAACTGAAACTAACTAAAATTTAAAGTTAAAAATTGAATGAGTTAATATTTCATTACATTAATGAATGGAAGTGCATCGAAATTTAAAATTAAAAACTGAATTAATTAATTAAAAATTCATTCATGAGGTAAAATGAATTAGAATTTCGAATGGAAAACCAAATGAATTAACAACTCATTAGAGTTCAAATGGATTAAAATTTAGAATTAAAGTTGAATTAATGAGTAAAAATTTCATTAAATTAATGAATGAAAATGAATTCAAATTTAAAGACTGAATGAGTTAAAATTTTGTTAAATTAAGGAATTGAATTGAAATTTAAAATTAA
>NW_020897836.1:844478-845684 GCF_003984885.1 Neopelma chrysocephalum | reverse complement strand
TTGAACGAGTTAAAACTTTGTTAAATTAATGAACTGAATTGAAATTTGAAATTAAAAACTGAATTAACAAATTTAAAATTCATTAATGAGGTAAAATGAATTCAAATTTAGAACGGAAAACCGAATTAACTAACAATTCATTAGAGTTCAAATGGAATAAAATTTAGAATTAAAGTTGAATTAATGAATTAAAATTTCATTACATTAATGAATTGAAATGAATTGAAATTTAAAAATAAAAATGGAATTAATGCATTTAAAATTCATTTATGAGGTAAAATGAATTCAAATTTAGAATGGAAAACCGAATGAATTAACAATTCATTACAGAGTTCAAATGGATTAAAATTTAGAATTAAAAACTGAATTAATGAATTGAAACCTCATTAAATGAGTTTAAATGAACAAAAAATTCAAATTAAAACTGGAATTAATTAGCTAAACCTCCATTCCATTAATGAATTTAAAGCCCCCTGATGGTACCTCTGTCGTGACTGGCACTCCTGCAGCCCTTTCTCTTCCCGGGGGGATTCCCAAGCTCTTCCTGCTGGGATTGCAGCCCCCTCTGGATCCTCCTCTCCTCCATGACCAGTTTGAGGTGCTTCACTCGCTCCCCGGAGCGGGAGATGAAATCGGGGCGATGAACGGCCAGAGCCTCCTGAGGGGGGACAAAACACAGCCCGAGGTGCCCAAAGTGTCCCAAATATCCCCACGAATTCCAAAGTGTGGGAAAAAAATCCCGTTGTAATGGTTGGTGTGAGGGGGAAAATCTCGTGGCGTCGATGATCCTTGGAGATCACGATTTGGGGACAAACGGGAAATTAGGTGGACGGAAAGAAAAGGAAGGGAAAATAGGAATAAAGTAATAATAAAGGGGAAAGGAAAAAGGGAAAGGTGAAAGGGGAAAGGGAAAAGGGAAGGGGGAAAGGAAAGGGGAAAGGGAAAGGTGAAAGGAAAAGGGAAAGGAGAAAAGGAAAAGGGGAAAGAGGAAAGGAAAAGGGGGGAGGGAAAGGAAAGGGGAAAGGAAAAGGGAAAGGAAAGGGAAAGGAAAAGGGAAAAGGGAAAAGGTAAAGGAGAAACAGAGAGGAAAAAGAGAAGGGAAAAAGGGAAAGGAAAAAGGGAAAGGGAAAGGAAAAAGGGAAAGGAAAAAGGGAAAGGAAAAGGGAAAAAGGGAAAGGGAAAAAGGGAAAGGGAAAAAGGGAAAGG
>NW_020897836.1:838640-844468 GCF_003984885.1 Neopelma chrysocephalum | reverse complement strand
GGAAAGGGAAAAAGGGAAAGGGAAAAAGGGAAAGGGAAAAAGGGAAAATGGGAAAGGGAAAAAGGGAAGAGGGAAAAGGGGAAGAGGGAAAAGGGGAAGAGGAAAGGAAAAGGGGAAAGTAAAAAAGGGAAAGGAAAAATGGAAAGGTGCAAGGGAAAAGGAAAGGGGAAAAGGGAAGGGAAAAAGGGAAAGGGACAGGAAAGGGGAAAGCAAAAAGGGGAGAAGAGGGGAAAAGGGGGAAAGGAAGGATAAGGTGGGAAAGGGGGGAAAGGGGGGAAAAGGGGGAAAAAGGTGGGAAAAGGGGGGAAAAAAAGTAAAATAAAACAAAACTAAAACAAAATAAATAAAAAATATTATGTAGACCACAGGATTATTTTTGCACGGAAACAAGTCATGACTCGATGTCGTGCCAGCTCCAGCTCCATGTGGGACACTGCAGGGGGAGCTGCCCATGTTCCCTCTGGACTCCAGTGACTCCTGAAATAATTCCAGTGCTTTGTGCTGGGAAGTTCTGCAGAGATTGAAGGCACCAGTTCTGCCCCCAATGGCTCCTGAACCAACCCAGGGTTTGATGTTTAACAACCATAAAGGTGTGTCCAGCTCTGTGACTCAGTGTGAGAAAACTGCCCCCATTCCCCAGTGACTGACATATCCTGAATCCTAAATCCTGATCCCTAATCCTCAATCCTGCTGGCCCAGGTTGCCCAGAGAAGCTGTGGTTGCCCCTGGATCCCTGGAAGTGTCCAAGGCCAGGCTGGAACAACCTGGGCTAGTGGAAAGTGTCCCTGCCCATGGCAGGGTGGGTGGGCTGGATGGGCTTTAAGATTCCCTCCAACCCAAACCATTCCAGGATTCTAAATCCAGGGAGATCTCAGCAGTCCCCCAGTGGAAGGTGCCCTCACCTGCAGCGTGAGCTTCACAAAGGGCAGCACAGGCCCCTTCCCAGCACCTCTGTCTGGAGCTGCTGCTGGAATCACATGGTGCTGCTGCTCTTCCCAGTTCTTCTCTCGGAGCGGTTCCCTCCAGGGCTTTGTGCTGGTCCAGGGCTCAAACCAGGATGGCCCAGGACCAGAAATGGCACTTGAATGGTTTTCCTTCCTAGATTCGGATTTCAAGTCTTCTCCTTGGACAAACCACGAGGTCCCTGTTGAAAGAGCACGGGAGAGAATGAAGACTGGGAGATAAACATGTGCCACATGCATCCCCATCCATGGTCCTTTTCCTGAAGGAATCCCAGGAGGCTGGGAGGGCAAAAGGAGCTGGGAGAGGACACAGCTGGGACAGCTGATCCCAACTGACCCACGGGATATCCCAGACTATGGTCAGCTGATCCCAACTGACCCATGGGATATCCCAGACTATGGTGAGGGAAGAAGGAACGGGGACACTTGGAGTGATGGTGTTGTTCCTTCCCAAGTCACCACGAGGGATGATGGGAGCCCAGCTTTCCTGAGAATGGGAAAGTGGGCAAGTCTTCATCCACATTTAAAAGGATCCTTCCAATGCCTAAAAGGGGCTCCAGGAGACCTGGAGAGGGACTTGGGACAAGGGATGGAGGGACAGCACAAGGGGGAATGGCTTCATAATGGAAAAGGGGAGATTTAGGTGGGATATTGGGAAGGAATTCCTGGCTGGGAGGGTGTTGAGGCCCTGGCACAGGTTGGGCAGAGAAGCTGTGGCTGCCCCTGGATCCCTGGAAGTGTCCAAGGCCAGGTTGGAGCAACTTGGGCTAGTGGAAGGTGTCCCTGCCCATGGCAGGGGGTTGGAACAAGATGATCTTTAAGATCCCTTCCAACCCAAACCATTCCATAATTCTGTAACTGGGGAGTGAATTCCTTGTTTTGCTTTCCTTATGTGGCTTTCCCTATTAAACTGCCTGGATCTCAATCCAATGGTTTCCTCACTTCTATCCTTCCCACTCCATCCCAAATCCCACTGGGATGGAGCCAGCAGGGCTCAGGTGCCACTTGGGCTTAAACCACAGCAGTGCCAGTGGTTTTGCATCAAATTTATTGATTAAATATATATTGTAAATATATAAATACATATATAAATATTTTTCCAGTGGTTTTGTATCGAATCTATTGATTAAACATATATTATAAATATCTAAATATATAAATATTTTTGCAGTGGTTTTGTATCAAATCTATTGATTAAATATATATTGTAAATATGTAAACATATATATATAAATATTTCTGCAGTGGTTTTGTATCAAATCTATTGATTAAGTACATATTGTAAATATATAAATGTATATATAAATATTTCTGCAGTGGTTTTGTATCAAATCTATTGATTAAGTATATATTGTAAATATATAAATGTATATATAAATATTTCTGCAGTGGTTTTGTATCAAATCTATTGACTAAGTATATATTGTAAATATATAAATATATAAATATTTTTGGCAGTGGTTTGTATCAAATTTATTGATGAAATATATATTATAAATATATACATATGTATAGAAATATTTTGGCAGTGGTTTTGTATCAAATTTATTGATTAAATGAGAATAAGAACTGACTTATTCATTATTGTATAAAGTTTATATACAATGTACATGGCATAAATTTCTTTTAATTTTTAAAAATGCTTTTGGCAGTTTTCTTCATTACATATATATTATAAATATATAAATATATATAAATAAATATAATTATATATAAATATTATTGGCAGTGGTTTTGTCTAAATTGTATTTATTAAATATATATTATGAATCTATAAATATAGATATATAAATATTTTGGCAGTGGTTTTTATAAAGTTTCTTCATTAAATATATATTATAAACATATAAAAATATATAAATAAATATAAATATATATAAATATTTTGGCAGTGGTTTTGTATAAAGTTTCTTCATTAAATATATATTATAAACATATAAATATATATAAATAAATATAAATATATAAATATTTTGGCAGTGGTTTTGTGTAAATTTTCTTTATTAAACATACATTATCAATATATAAATATATAAATATATATATGTGTGTATATTTTTTTGGCAGTGGATTTGTATAAATTTTCTTCATTAAATATAGATTATAAACATATAAGTAAATATAAATATATATAAATATTTTGGCAGTGGTTTTGTATAAATTTTCTTCATTAAATATATATTATAAATATATATATATATAAAAATATATATGTGTATATAAATATTTTTGGCAGTGGTTTTGTATCAAATATATTGATTAAATCAGAATAAGACCCTGATGTGTCCTGCTGGTTGCTGACCTGGTGGGAACTGCAGCCTGGTCCTTTTCGTCCTCTTTTCCATGAAAAAGCCACCTGACTGTCCCTTCTCCTTATCCCACATTCCTGCTGCCTGCTCAGCTGGGACTGGACCATCTGAGCCTCCCAAATTACCATGGACACCATTCCAGGATTCCTGAGGCCTCTGTTTTGCCTGGATGGATCCTGGGGTTGGAAAAGTCAATCCAACATCTCGGGTGTTCCTCTTGGTCGCGCTGTTCACGATCTCCAAGTCTCCTGGAATTGCAAACAAAGCAGGAATTTCTTATCCCAACAGCAGCTGGAAGCGCCACACAAAGTGCTGGGGAGGGGAAGACCCTTAATTTTAATTAGAAGCTGAAGAATAATTTGATTTTCCTCCCCACCTTCAAAAGTCAAAATGTTTTATATTCCCATTTCCAAATCATGGAGAGTTTCCAGTGGCTCGGGATTGTTATTGTGGGATAATCAGAGTAAAATCAAAGTGCTGTAACCCAAATATATATATATATTTAAATTTATATTTTTATATTTATATATATATATTTAAATTTACATTTTTATATATATATTTTATATATATATTTAAATTTACATTTTTATATATTTTTATATATATTTAAATTTACATTTTTATATATTTATATATATATATTTAAATTTATGTTTTTATATATTTATATATATATATTTAAATTTATGTTTTTATATATTTATATATAATTTTTTATATATATAACCCAAAGCAAAATATATATTTATATGGAGGAGTGGGAATTAAACTTGAACAAACTATGGGCCAGGAAAACGCTTTTCTGATTCAATCCAAACTATGGCCCATGAAAATATTTTTCTGATTCAATCCACTTGCAAAGGGGGAAAAAAAAAAAGCAGTAAAAAATAAATAATTGATACATCTGATGAATAAAACAAGGCCATGCCTCAATGTGATGATGGGGAGTTGGTGTGTAAATGAAAGCAACGAAGAAACTGATAATTGGCACCAAAAAAAAACCCCACCCCCAAATGCAGAATTGCACCGGTCCAGGAGCAGCTTTAAATAGAATTTACCATCCCAAATATTACCAGGAAGAACAGGGAACACCGAAATAGCACACGCCTGCAAAACCCATTCTGGGAGCAACAGATGTCTTGAGGGAAAAAAACAATATTTAAAAAAGACAGTTGGTTCACCTTTGCTGTTGAAATGGCTCAAAAGCTGAGGTTAATGAGTTTAAAAGTGAGAAAATCGGGTATTAAAGCAGAGCAAGGATGGAAATTCAACAGTTTAGAGAAAGGATTATATGTGCAAATTTAAAATAAAAGTGAATTTGAAGGGTGCTGCTTGCAGAGACCCATCCTTGGAAACGGTCAGACTTTGGAGAGAATGAAGGGCAGGAGGAAAACCCAACCAAAGCCTGGGAATTCGGGAATTCAGGGACTCACCTGCCTGGATCCCTTTGTTCAACATCCGGGGCCGTCTCTTGGTGCTGAGGGCAGGGCTGGGACCCCAAGAGGTGCTGCTGGCCCAGGTGGAATCTGAGGAGAAGGTGACGGTGCTCTAGGAAAACAACAGGAAAGAGACAGGAAATTCCTGAAATTCCAAACGAAATGATCAGAAAGTGGGTTTTAAACAGCAAAAAAAAGCGATGGTCGTGGGTTTTTTAACTTGTTGTGATCCTGTTGTTGTTTAGGGGTTGATCGGGGTCTCCTACTGCTGGGCCAGCCTTGGATTCATCCTCGTGCACCAAGGCACTTCCAGCATCCCATTTTATAGGGAAAAGGATGTTATTTCCGTAGGGAAGAGCCCGCCTGGGATCAGACTCTGAGTGCTGAGATCCTCCAACTCATATGGGATGTTCAGCCCAGAGAAGAGAAGGCTCCAGGAGAGCTGGAAGGGGCTGAAGGGGCTCCAGGAGAGCTGGAGAAGGACTTGGGACAAGGCATGGAGGGACAGGACACAGGGAATGGCTTCATAGTGGAAAAGGGGAGATTTATATGGGATTTGGGAAGGAATTGCTGGCTGGGAGGGTGGGGAGGCCCTGGCATGGGTTGGGCAGAGAAGCTGTGGCTGCCCCTGGATCCCTGGAAGTGTCCAAGGCCAGGTTGGAACAACCTGGGCTGGTGGAAGGTGTCCCTGCCCATGGCAGGGGATGGAACAAGAAGATCTTTAAAGTCCCTTCCAACCCAAACCATTCCAGGATTCCATGTCCAAAGTTAACGGGACAACAGATGAACAAAACCCCTTTGCTGTGGCCAAACCACTTGTTGCTCTTCCATGGAATATTCCTGCTTTGGAAAGAGGGAGAATAAACACCTGAACTGAATCCTGTATCCGTGGCCTCTCCAACCAAAGGATTTTTTTTAATGTCATAAATTTTTACTCCTATAAATCCTGGATTTTTTTTAATTTCATTAATTTTTACTCCTATAAACCTTGGATTTTTTAAAACCTTTCTATTTTTAATTTCATAAATTTTTACTCTCACAAACCTGGTATTTTTAACTGTATAAATATTTACTCCTATAAATCTGAGATTCTTTTAATTTCATAAATTTTTTACTCT
>NW_020897836.1:831862-838630 GCF_003984885.1 Neopelma chrysocephalum | reverse complement strand
ATAAATTTTCACTCCTATAAATCTGAGATTCTTTTAATTTCATAAATGCCAGGTTTTTCCAGAGGCACAAACTGCCTTGGAAGATCCAAGAGTAGCTTTGTAAATTCCCAATGAATTCCCAAGTTCTGGACCATTGGCATCAAACCCTTTCAAAATATGGGAAGTTCCACCCCCCCAAGTTCTCCAGGTGGGGAAAATCAACTAAATCCATGAAACCCAAATAAATCCATGAAATTCAATAAATCCATGGAACAACAAGAGCATGGAATGAGGCCAAACAGGAATTTCCCACCTTCAAACCCCAGGGAAAGCTGAAGGGGTGAAAACAGCACGACGTGGATAAAATGAATTAATTCTAATTAATAAAGCCATTTAAAAAGCAGGAATTTGGTGCCCAACCTTTCTGGTCTATAAATCATGGAGAGGGGTTGGGGCTTAATTAATTAACAGTAATTAATTGGCAGCACCTCCCCAGGCTTCAGAGCCAAGTTCATTTTTAATTATGGCGCTGAATTTTTTCCCACTTGATCCCATTAGGATCCTGGGAATAATTCCTAATTCCATGGAAATGAACAGAGGTTTCTTTATCCCCTTTTTAGTAGAGTTTTGCTGTGATCATTTTGATGCTAAACATCATTTTATTGTAATATTAAAAGGAGACAAATTTTACCCTAATAAACCTTTTTATTTTTAATTTCATAAATTTCTACTCTCATAAACCTGTTTTTTTTTAATTTCACAAATTTTTACTCTCATAAACCTGTATTTTTTAATTTCACAAAATTTTACTCTCATAAACCCATTTTTTTTAATTTCACAAATTTTTACTTTTATAAACCCAGGTTTGTTTTTTTTTTTAATTTCATAAATTTTTACTCTTATAAATCTGTGATCTTTTTAAATTGCATAATTTTTTACTCCTATAAATCCAGGACTTTTTTAAATTTTAAAAATTTTTACTCTCATAAACCTGTTTATTTTTTTTAATTTCCATAAATTTTCACTTATAAACCTGTTTTTTTTTTAATTCAATACATTTTTACTCCTATAAACCTGGGATTTTTTAAATTCCATAAATTTTTACTTCTATAAACCCAGGATTTTTTTTAATGTTCTAAATTTTTACTCCTACAGACCCAGGATTTTTTTCAATTTCATAAATTTTTACTCCTATAAACCAGGGACTTTTTTAATTTCATGAATTTTTATTCCTATAAATTCGGGATTTTTTTCAATTTCATACATTTTTACTCCTACAAACCCAGGATTTTTTTCAATTTCATACATTTTTACTCCTATGAACCTGGGGGATTTTTAATATTCATTAATTTTTACTCCTCTAAACCTTGGGATTTTTTAAATTCCATAACTTTTTACTCCTATAAACCAGAGATTTTTTTAATTTCATGAATTTTTATTCCTATTAAATTGGGGATTTTTTTAAAATTTCCTCAATTTTTACTCTCATAAACATGGATTTTTTTTTTTGAAATTTCCTAAATTTTTCCTCCAATAAATCTGGGGGATTTGAAATTCCATAAAACAATCTCAACTCTGGGAGAGGCACCAAACACATGTCTTGGATATGGATTATTTTCTTTTTAAAATAGAACCACAATTGAATATTTTCTCAGAGGAAAAAAAAAAGGAGTAAAAAAAATAAGGGAGAAAAAAAATCCCAAATATCCCATTTACCTACAATTAAATCCTGAATATTGACAGGAATATTCCTGTTTGGATGAGAATATTCCATGATTTTACTACAACCTTTAGCTCTGGACCTGCTACCAGATGGCAGCTCCGAGAGGGATTCAGAGGGAACAGAAACTGGGAGAGATAAAAACCTTCTGGGCTGCCTTTGGCTGCTATAAATAAAAAAAGCAAAGCTGACAATGGGCTGTCAAAAAAAAAAACAAACCCAAAAACCAAAAAAACTCAGCTCCAAAATGCAGCAATTCCCTAAAAAACTGGTGCAGGAATTTCTCTGGGAGCAGGGAAAGGTTCTCTGCCTCCAAAACATAAAGATTTGCAGCTAAAAATACAAATAAAATTCGATTTTTTTTTTCAGCCAAGTAGCAGAGAAATGAGAAAAATTTGCATTTTAAATCAAATTTGCTGAGTTTCCATCTATTTTCTCTCACTCTTTATTTTTTCCCCTTATTTTTTCTTATTTTTCTTACCTTTTCTTATTTTTCTTATTTTTTTTCTTATTTTTTCTCTCACTCCTGGGTCACGTGCGTCTTTATAGGGATTTTTTAAACTAATTTTATGTCGGGAGATAACAAAAATCTGAGTTTCTAAAGCCACAGGGGTTCAATACCTTTAATGAGCCTTTATTTTTTAAGTATAAATTCTATTTATTTTCTCACAGGTGACTTTAACAGGAAAAAGATCAGATTTAGGTTTAAGGTCCAAACAGACCTTGAAATATTAATTTTATGAATGGAATGTGGAATGAAATAATTTCCTAAATATTATAATCAGGTCAAAAATGTTGGATAATTTAACTGTTGGATGGTCAGTGTGAGTGGTCTTAAGGTTGCAAAGTTTAGGGTATTTTTCTTTTATCTTTAAATAAATGTCCTAAATAAAAATATTCATTGGGGCAGTTTCATTTTAACTTTAAATAAGTGTTATAAATACAAATATTAATTGAGCCAGTTTTATTTTACCTTTAGATAAATGTCATAAATAAAAATATTTAATTAGAGCAGCTTTATTTTTACCTTTAAATAAATGTCATAAAAATATTAATTCAAAAAAATGCAAAAAATTCTCACCCAGATTTAAGTATTTGCATTATTTTTCATTTTTTTCAGTCCAAATTATTTTCAAATCATTTTCATCATTTACCACCCAGACTTGGACCTTTTATTCCTATTTTATTTCTATGAAAATAGAATAATTCATTTCAATTCAAGCTACTAATCATGATGACAAAACCACTTTCTTCTGGTAATAGAAAAAAATTAAGAAATATTTCCATATTTCTCATTTGTTCCTGAACTTTTCAGCATTAAAGACTATTATAGAAGCCCAAAACTCTGTCATTTTTACACCAAATCAACCTCAAATCCCTCTTTAAGGATATTTTCATTCCTCCTTCCAACGGCAATGGCCAAATTCAATGAAGGAATTATTTTCTCTCCTTTAAAATTCTAGTTTTCACCTGGAATTCTCAGGTTTTAGATAAGTCTAAAGCTAATTAAATTGAAGCAGTTTACAACCAACACTCAGCCAGACCAAATAATCCCAAAAATTCCAAATAATCTCAAAAATCCTAAATAATTCCAAAAATTCCAAAGAATTCCAAAAATTCCAAAGAATTCCAAAAATTCCGAAGAATTCCAAAAATTCCAAAGAATTCCAAAAATTCCAAAGAATTCCAGCATTTAAACTGGACAAACAGCCAGAAAATTCCAATAATAATTGTATATTTATCCTTGCCCAGAGATATTTCAGGAACAATATCCAGTCAAATCCACACCAGCATCCCTGGGATTGCTAAATCCCAGATGACCAGGTGACCAGGAAGCAGATCCAGGATCTGGAAGCAAATAGATTGCCAGGATCAGGAAGCAGACACCAGGATCAGGAAGCAGATACCAGGATCAGGAAGCAGATTATCAGGATCAGGAAGTAGATTACCAGGATCAGGAAGCAGATCCAGGATCAAGAAGCGGATCCAGGATCAGGAAGCAGATTAATGGGATCAGGAAGCATATACCAGGATCAGGAAGCAGATATCAGGAAGCAGATTACCAGGATCTTGCTTCCCATGGGAAATAAAGGAAGAGGAAAAAAGCCAAGAAAAACAAAGAGAAAAACCCCACAATCATCGTTTTAAGATATTTTGCTTTTCCTGATTCCCGGAAAAGTGAAGACATTTGTTGGAGCTCCTTGGATGAGAAGCAGCTTTCCACATAAACGACACTCTCTGGGAATTTTTACGTGATTCCCAAATAAACTAAGACTAGAGGACTATTTAAAACCGAGTTTTAGTTTAACTCATCCATACCTGGATCTCCTTCCTCCTCCCGCGTCTCTCAGCGTCGACCTTCGGATATTCCGCGCCCGCCGCTTCGCCGCTTCCCTCATCCCGCTTTTCCGAGCGGTTCTTCTGGTGGTCGATGGCGGAATAGAGCCGGGAAAGCCTGGGAGACACCCTGGGAGACACCCTGGGAGACACCCTGGGAGACACTGTGACCCTGTGGTGGCCAAAGGCCCGGAGCAGCCGGGCCGTGTCGATGGTGGACACGGAGCTGCTCCGCTCCGTCGCGCTTCCCGCCTCCGTCGGCGTGTCCCACTCCCAGCTGCTGGAAGTGGTGGTGGTGGTGGTGCCATGCTCTCTGCTCAGCCTCGTCTCCGAGGAATTGTCACTGGGAGATTCCCAGCGGTGTTGCTGCTGCTTCTCCTCCAGGATGGTTGTGTCTCCTGCCCTGTTTTCCCTGAGCTCCTCCAGGCCGGAGTTGTCCCGCGCTCTTTCTCCGACATGAGTTGCTGTCGGCTCCGCGCCGCTCCTGGAGGCGTTGTTCTCTCCCAATCCTGCTTCTGTCTGCTCCCTTCCCTTGATCTTCCTTTCAGGAACGTTCCTCCCAGCTTTTGCTGGGATCAGGGTGTGCTGGATGGGGTTCTGCAGGACCCTGGCCAGCCGATCCAGGCGTTCCACCAGGGACAGCTCCCCGTTACTCAAATCGTGCTGCTGGTGCCTCCTCTGCCTTTCCAGAAACTTAACCCACAGCTCATCCAAGCTCCCACTGGAGTGGGTTCTCTGCCTTGGTGGTTTCTCCACATTCCCATCACGGAGAGCTGTTTGGCTCCGTGGCAAAGCAGAATTCCCAGCTGCTCCTTGTTCTGCTTCTCTCCTATGCTGACGTCGCTCCATCCCTGATGCCTCATTCCCAACGCTCAGATCCTCGTTTTTACTCTCATCTGCTTCTGCAGTGAGTGCAAAGAATTCCCTTTTCCCACTTTTTCTATGATGGGCAGAGAACACCTGTTGATGCCGGTGTGTTTTTTTCCAGGCACCGCTGGAGGAAGGTGGAGCAATTCCCACTCCGGAACTGTCCTCGGAGAACTCGCTGGTGTCACACGTGGGCACGGGATGGTGGAGGTAGAACCGTGTGGATTTGAAGGTGGAATGAGTGGTTTTTCCAGGTTTGGAATGATCTCCGTGCTCTGCAAGAGAAAAAAACCCCAGACTTGAATTCTTTGTTTCTTTGCAAAGAATCATATGGAATTCTCATTTATTCCTGAACATTTTAGCATTAAAGGCTATTACAGAAGCCCAAAACTCTGTCATTTTTACACCAAATCAACCTCAAATCCCTCTTCAAGGATATTTTCATTCCTCCTCCCAACGGCAATGGCCAAATTCAATGAAGGAATTATTTTCTCTCCTTTAAAATTCCAGTTTTCATCTGGAATTCTCAGGTTTTAAATAAGTCTAAAACTAATTAAATTGAAGCAGTTCACCACTAACGCTCAGCCAGACCAAATAATCCCAAAAATTCCAAAGAATTCCAAAAATTCCAAAGAATTCCAGCATTTAAACTGGACAAACAGACAGAAAATTCCAATAATAATTGTATATTTATCCTTGCCCAGAGATATTTCGGGAACAACATCCAGTCAAATCCACACCAGCATCCCTGGGATTGCTAAATCCCAGATCTGCAGGTGACCAGGAAGCAGATCCAGGATCTGGAAGCAGACAGATTACCAGGAGTAATCAAGTCCTAAACGGGATGATTTTCATCCTAAAACTTTCCAATGGATCCAAAGGATTAAAAGCAGGATCACTAAACCATTCCTGAAGTGCAACAAACTTAGAAATTAGGTTTCAGCATTGTTAAAAGCACATAAATGATATTTTTTATCATTTTCAATGGTAGAATATAGAATAGAAAATAGAATAACCAACAAGAGAATATTATATCCAAGAGAATCCGAAGGAGGAATCTCATCACACCTCAGGAAATTTCCCTGAGCCACATTTTAAATGGGTTTATTTAGAATCTAAATGGGTTTATTTAGAACCTAAATGGTTCTAAATTTTATTTAGAATTTATTTAGGTTCTAAAAATTATTTAGAATCATGGAATGGGCTGGGTTGGAAGGGAACTTAAAGACCATCTAATTCCAACCCTCCTGTCACAGGCAGGGACATCTTCCTCTATCCCAGGTTGCTCCAGCTCGGCCTTGGACACTTCCAGGGATGGGGCAGCCACAGTTTCTCTGGGAATATATGGAGCACACACAGGATTATGCTCCAAAATAAAGTTGTTTTTAATAAAATATAAAAAAAAATCAAGTTTAAAACGGTGTTTTATGTTCTTTGTATAATGGAGTGAATCATAAATTCCCTTCCCTTCCCAACAGAGACTTTGATGCAATGTCAAGATCGTGGACAACGTAACCATTCCCAATCCCATCAAGCCTGGAATCGCTGGAATTTGTTTTCCCATACAAGGGAAAATTTCCCTGAGCCACATTTTAAATGGGTTTATTTAGAATCATGGAATGGGCTGAGTTGGAAGGGAACTTAAAGATCACCTAATTCCAACCCTCTTGCCACAGGCAGGGACATCTCCCACTATCCCAGGTTGCCCCAACTCATCCTTGGACACTTCCAGGGATGGGGCAGCCACAGTTTCTCTGGGAATATATGGAGCACACACAGGATTATGCTCCAGAAAAAGTCATTTTTAATAAAATATTTAAAAAAATCAAGTTTAAAACGGTGTTTTATGTTCTTTGTATAATGGA
>NW_020897836.1:821360-831852 GCF_003984885.1 Neopelma chrysocephalum | reverse complement strand
ATCAAGTTTAAAACGGTGTTTTATGTTCTTTGTATAATGGAGTGAATTATAAATTCCCTTCTCTTCCCAACAGAGACTTTGGTGCAACGTCAAGATCATGGACAACGTAACCATTCCCAATCCCACCAAGTCTGGAATCGCTGGAATTTGTTTTCCCATACAAGGTCAGTGTTTATGTACTTGTGTAAGAGCTTCCCCCACAATCCTCCTGACAAATGAGCTCAGGCTTGGGAATGCCAGGCAGAATTCTGCTATTCCTGGACTTTTGCAAAGTTCCCAACCGACTGGAAGGAATGTAAACAGGCAAAAAATAAAAAGAAGTTTATATAGAGAAACTTTATTTAAAAAAAAAAGAAAACAACACATAACTTGGATAATTTTAAGCTCTAGACAAGCTCTGTGGGTTGAGGTAATCTTTTATTAGACCATCTAAAAATACAGTTGAAGAAGTTCAGGGAAGATTTAAGACATTCCAGTCTTTTGAAAACCTGTTTTAAGTTCCAACTGCACTGGTTGGTTTAATCAAACATTATTTCTCCTTACAGTTCTTTTCTGACCTGGGCTTTCAGACCATCAAATAATAAAAAATATAAAATATGTTTTAATAATTAAAACATAGAAAATAACATTACTTAATTTTATAGGAACATTTTTGTCCCCCTTTCATTTTTCTCCAGGTTATTGGTGTTGCAGCCTTATTGGAAATCTTCTGCTGCAAATAAAAATTATCTTTGGAAAAACCAAAATCCCTCCACGGTGAAAAGGAAAGCTCTGAAGAAAAAAACCCTCCTTGAAGAGAAGAATTAAAATGATCAAAGTCATCAAAGAATTAAAATCAAAATGCTGTGCCAGGCAATAAACAGCTTCCCTGAGGAATTAAGAGCTGCTCTGAGGAATCACTCAGCAATTCTCTGTCCAGGAATAAAAATCCTCATCCCTGCTCAGATTCCAGAAATTTTATCAGCCACTCAAAAATGAGGTTTAGTGCAAAATGAGTGTCCATGAGGACTAATTTGAGCTGCTGTCATGAGATAAAAGTGTCAAACCCACCAGTCAGCTTGGCCTAATTCCATTTTGTCAGCATTCCCAACAAATAAAGTGGCCGTTCCAGAGGAAAATCCTGACCTTCATCCCTCGGGAATATCATCCAAGAAGGTTAATGGATGGAAGGATGGAAGAGAGAGCAGCAGAACCAGTTAAAATTCAGGCAAACACCAAGGTGACAGAGATTCCTGACGTGACACCACAAGGCATCAGATGCCCGTGGGCAGGAACACAACCCCCATCCCAACAAGGAGTCATCCCTGATTTTGTTTACCAGGGAATTCCTGGCATTTTCTACACGGGCTCCAATAAGTCCTGGAGACACTGGAATGCTGACAAATACTAATGGCCAAGTATTTCATGGAATCATGGGATGGTCTGGGTTGGAAGGGATCTTAAGGATCATCCAGTTCCTTCCACTAGCCCAGGTTGCTCCAAGCCCCGTCCAACCTGGCCTTGGACACTTCCAGGGACGGAAAATCCACAATCCCTCTGAGCAACCTGTATTTTGGGAGTCAGGGAGAAGCAGAAATATGAGGAAGAGAAAACTGAGTCAAATTTAGCACTTCCTGGCAGCCCATCGGGAATATCCCAGGATCAGAAATCACGGATCCTGAAATGTAATTGTTTAGCTCTGATTTCCTTCTCGTGCATGAAAACAGAGGTGAAATTAAAACCACATTTGAAGTACCTGCAGAATCTTCCAGGGGTATCCTTTGCTCCTCAGCCCAGGCCAGCTTAGGCTTGGCCCTCTTACTGTGGTATCCTTCTTTCTCCTGGAGAGCTGCACTTCCTGGAGGATTCTCATCCCTCAAACCAGGCACGTGGGTCAGAAACCTTGGAGGAGGAGCATCATTGGACCCTGCAGAGAAAGAGCAACAACGATGAGGAAAAACAGGAAGCTGGAAAAACAGAGACAGAAATTCCACACCTAACCAACAATCCTGATCCCTGGAAGTGTCCAAGGCCAGGTTGGATGGAGCTTGGAGCAACCTGGGCTAGTGGGAGGTGTCCCAGCCCATGGCAGGGGGTGGGATGAGATGGGCTTTAAGGTGCATTCCCACCCAGCCATTCCATGGTTCCATGGTGATCCCTAGTGACCCAAGGCAGCAGCAGGGATTGCCTCACATTGTTTTCCAGGATCTTTGGAGACAAAATTCTTCCCTGAGAAGTAGATAAATTTTACCTTTTGTACTTAGAAAAGAACAGGAAAAAAAAATGAGTGTAACGAGTCTGCTTGGAAGCAGACACAGGACTTGGAATGTCCGGACTCCCTCCTGCTCACATTAAAATTCCAGCCATTTCCACTGCCTGATGTAAATGTCTGTTTTCCAAGCTCAGAATAGCAATGGAGAACAACTGGAAGATCGGAATAGGTCTGTGTAACCCTGAGACAGGAATTCAGGAGAGCAGCAGCAGAGCTTTCCTGACATCACTGTCCAGAGGTTGTGAAGTCCCCAACCTTGGAAGTGTTCCAGGCCAGGTTGGATGGGGCTTGGAGCAACCTGGGCTAGTGGAAGGTGTCCCTGCCCATGGCAGAGGATGGTCCTTAAAGCATCTCTCCTATGAGGAAAGGTTGAGGGAATTGGGATTTTTCAGCCTGGAGAAGAGGAGGCTTCAGGGCCTTCCAGTGCCTGAAGGGACTACAAGGAAGATGGAGAGGGACTTGGGACAAGGGATGGAGGGACAGGACACAGGGAATGGCTTCATAGTGGAAAAGGGGAAATTTAGGTGGGTTATTGGGAAGGAATTGCTGGCTGGGAGGGTGGGGAGGCCCTGGCACAGGTTGGGCAGAGAAACTGTGGCTGCCCCTGGATCCCTGGAAGTGTCCAAGGCCAGGTTGGAGCAACCTGGGCTAGTGGAAGGTGTCCCTGCCCATGGCAGGGGGTGAACCAGGCAGTCTCTAAGGTCCCTTCCAACCAAACCATTCCATGATTCCATGATTTTATCACTGTCTCATAATGTCAGAAACCTAAAACTGCCCTCCCTGATTCCCCATCCTTGTCAATCCCAGCAGGTGGGATTCACTCCCCTCCACTCCTTCAGCTCCTGCTCCCGAGCTGAGAACCCCGAGTGCAGTAGGGAGGTGGAAAAACAAGTTTTATTTTGTAATCCTGCCCTCCACTTTCCTAGAACCTTCCACTGCTTCATTTGCATGTGGCATTTTTATAACTGGCATCCTCATTTCTGCAAAACAACAGATTTGCATCACATTTGTTTCTCTCATTTTGGACGTGTGTCACCAGATAAACTTGGAAAAGATCAAGAGCACAGACACCTGAACCATCCCAATTTGTGGCTGGAATGTTGTCTCAACCTACTCCCTTGGGCTCCAGGTGTCAGGAATTCAGGAACTGGACATCTCCAAGATTAACTCTGAATATTATTTGGATCAAATAACTTTGGATAGTTAAAAAGCTCTGAGTGAAAACAACCTGCAAATAAAACCTGTAATGCCCAAGTGATCCGGGAGAACTGGCAGGGATTGGGAAGAATCCAAACTGAGCAGTAATTCCCAGAGGAAAAGAAAGGAATATCAAGCTAAAATATTAAGCTTTGTTGTTGCTTTTTTTTTCACTGCCAGAATGGAGTAATAACATCCCCTTCATCCAAGGAATGGGAAGCAAAGCAGTCAGGAATTGTGCACCTTGGGGTCATATCCATGGATTACAGACACATGGAAAATCCAAGATAAGTAAGTACCTGAGTGAGAGCTCCCACCACTGGTTTCTGACTCAACTGGAGGCATTTTGGCTCCTCCTTTTAGGAAAGGAACATAATACATCCCAGTGCTTCCAGAAGGTTTGTATGGCACCAGCAAGGGTTGAGCTGTGGGGAGAAATTGCAACTATTATTTCATTTAATTATCTAATTAACTGAATTATTTAATACCCACTCAAAGGTAGGAGGTTGACCATCACTAACCTCGAAAAAAACCAGCTTTCTTACCTATTTAATATTAAATTTGTGACTTAAAAGAATACCTCCTGTACCCACACAGCTCCCAGCTGATCCATGGTTAAGGAAATAAATTTAAAGGAGCATGGATTTGTCTCTCAAGTCAATAAAATCGATGTGCTGAGACATCAGAGTCCCAGCTCCCACTGGTGTGGAAAACCACTGAGCAATATCCACGTTCCCTGCATGTTTTTCTATTTTATTAATTTTTCTATTAAAATTATTCTATTTGTTCTATTATTTTTCTATTTTTTATTAAAAGTAGGACTGTGCATATTTTCCTCTTATTTTTTGTATTATCTTGACTAGAGAGCAAACCAGTAATTAGATTTATCTCTTGATAGACTCCAAGCAGTGATTCAAATCGAATTATCTCCACACAAACGTCAGAGAATTTAATCACTAAATCAGATTTAATTTAAAAAATGAGGTTATAGGACACACTAAACTCAGTTCTAGACAAACCTGATCTGAATCACAACTTTATCCATACAAATCCCTTCCCACAAAACTGAAAACCCCAAGTTTAAGGGTTGGATTCTTTCCCCCATACGAGCAACTTTATATATCCAAAATATCTCAAAAATGTTACTTCCACAAAAAAACAGTTTTATTTTTGGTTTTTAATACTTATAAATGTCTTGAACTTGAACAGATTAAAGTATATATATATAAAAAAGACAGGAGTTTGCTCACCAGGCTGCCTTGGGAATGGGGGAATCTTGTTATGGGATGTGACGTTGGGAAGTTCGGGCAGTTTCTGGGCAGCACCTTCGTCCTCTTGGGGATGAACATAAATTTCTGCTGAAAAGGTGGTTTTTTCAGGACCTTCTGTGGTGATCTGAGTGGCAGCATCTGAAGTCCTCCTCCCAGGTTTTGCAGGAAGCACAGAGCCGGAGATATTCTTGGGAATAAACCCCCCTGATCCCAGAGCAGGGACTTGAGTTCTCTCACTGCTTTGCTGCACCAGTTCTTGCCCAGAGGAAAACACCCGGCTGGGATCTGCTGAGGACACTGGGAAAGGTGATCTTGGACCTTCTGGAACAAGGTCAGAGGGTGGTAATTCGGGAGCAGCTTCTCTTAAATCTTCTGGAGCTTTCAACTGAGTCTTAACTTCGGGTTTATCCCCCACTTTCATCCCGTTTTCCGCGTTCACATTCGTCAGCTCCACGTGACGGACCCTGGAGGAAAGGGTGATGTGGACACAGGACAGGAATTTCTTGGTTGGTGAGGAGGGAGCTGCAGATGTGGTGGATAAAACCTCCTCTGGGGGTGAACGGTGAGATGTCTCCACTTGCTCCCTCCCAACCTCTGTTGGAATGAGAGGTGGTTCAGCAGGACTTTTCCTCTCTTCTCCCAGCTCGCTCCGACCCTGGAGCAAATCCATTTGTTCTGCTGGATCTGAACTTTCCAAGCTCTCACTGAGCTGGATGTGGCCTGAACCTTCTAAGATCTCACTGAGCTGGATGTGGCCTGAACCTCCCAAGCTCTCACTGAGCTGGATGTGGCCTGAACCTTCCAAGTTCTCACTGAGCTGGATGTGGCCTGAACCTCCCAAGGTCTCACTGAGCTGGATGTGGCCAGAGCTGCTCTTCTCCTGCTGGGAAGAGCTCAGGGAATGGGGTTCAATGAATGGATTTCTTTCCTGACTGAACCCCATGTCCCTCTGCCTGTCCAACTCACCCACATCCTGGGCCAAAAAATCACATTTTTCTGCACTGGGAGTCTGTCTTTTCCCAGAATCCTGAGCTGATGAAGAGTCTGTGTCCTGATAAACTCCAGCTCTGTCCCTGTCAGCAGAAATAGGATGAATCCTGTCTTGATCTGCAGGATTAACCTCCTGGAAGATGGAGCCAGCCAGCACTGGACTTGCAGCACAAGTCCTGGATCCTTCCCAGTGTTGCCTGTCATGGCTCTGTTCCCCAGTGGCAGCAGAGTCAACATCCAAAGGTGTGATCCCATCAAACCCATCCCTGAAGAGGCTGCTGCCCAGTGCCTGGGAACCCAATGGGGACTGGAGGCATCTCTGGGATGAGAAGGTGATGGAAGTGATTGGTTTTCCCATCCCTTCCAAGCTCTTCTCCTTCGGAGCTGGCACAAGGAATTCTGTTTGTACATCAGACCCCACTGCACAGGGATCCCACTCCAGTTGTGGGTGAAGTTCAGCCACGGTGTGGGAATGGCCTGGTGCAGCTGTTGGGTGTTGGTTGCACACAGGCATTCCAGGAGCAGCATTCCAGGATTTCAGCTGCATGTCCCTCAGCAGGCGGCAATGGGAGGGATGGGATCTAGGGAACAGCACAGCTTGGCCTGAGCTGGGCTCTGAGAGCTCCCGAGCCCTGGTGGGCTGGGGGGGTCTGACAGTTGGGAATCTTGGAGCTTTGAAACGCTCTGTGTCCTGATCCTGGTTATGGAGACGCTCAGAGGCAGCTCTCAAACCACAACCCCAGGGATCCTGGAAAACAGAGAACAGTTCACAGGTTGTGTGGAAAAAACTTCCCACCCTCACCAAAATCTGGATGGGAGAATTCCGAGTGAGAGGAGAGCTGTCAGTAATGCAGCCTGTCATCAGGAAGGGATGGAACTCATCTGTTGAGGGACTAATTAAACATTTATCATCGTTTCAGTGTGAAATCAGCTCACGTGGCTTTGGCTGATGGTTGTTACAAACATGGAACCATGGAATGGTTTGGGTGGGAAGGGATCTTAAAGATCATCCAGTTCCACCCCCTGCCAGGGGCAGGGACACCTTCCACTAGACCAGGTTGCTCCAACCTGGCCTTGGACACTTCCAGGGATCCAGGGGCAGCCATAGCTTCTCTGACCAACCCGGGACAGGGCCTCCCCACCCTCACAGACAACAATTCCTTCCCAATATCCCACCTAACCCTGCCCTCTAGCAGCGGGAAGCCATTCCCTGTGTCCTGTCCCTCCATCCCTTGTCTCCAGTTCTTCTCCAGCTCTCCTGGAGCCCCTCCAGGCCCTGCAAGGGGCTCTCAGCTCTCCCTGGAGCCTTCTCTTCTCCAGGGGAACCCCCCCAGCTCTCCCAGCCTGGCTCCAGAGCAGAGGGGCTCCAGCCCTGGCAGCAGCTCCGGGGCCTCCTCTGGACTCTCTCCAGCAGCTCCACGTCCTTGTGCTGTTGTTCCCAGGGCTGGAGCAGCTCTGCAGGGGGGTCTCACCTGAGACAGGGGCAGAATCCCCCCCTGCCCTGCTGCCCATGCTGGGGGATCAGCCCAGGCCAGAGAGTTTTTTTGGGATGGCAGCACATGTGGAGCTTCCCTACATTCTGAAACCCATGTGGAGGGATCAGCAGGGAGGAATGGACAACACTTTTGCTTCCAAGCCTTTTCTAATTCCAACAAAAGCTCCCAAGTGCTGGCAGAGGATCTCTGCAGCACCTCACATGCCTGGTGCGAGGGGAAGAAGTTTGGAAGAGAAGAAATGCAAATATCTCCAGATTAAAGGCCACACTCCAAACAAGGGAATAAAAAACCACACCCCAGACATGCAGAAATCCTGCCACTCTCAGAGTACAAAGAGAAAAACTGGGAATAAATGTGGGAAAACCTGAAGTTACCACTGACAGTAATTTATTAATGTCAACGTTGATCCAAAAATCACAACTAGTGTTGCCCTGGAGCAAATTCAGGGAATGACCCACCTGAGCTGAGCTTCCCCTCACTTGGACATGCACTCATTAAACAGGTATCACACTTATTCTCATCCCTGACACAAAATTCCACACTATCCTGCACACTCCATGCCAGGAAGCACGAGGGAACTTCTTAAGTGGCCTCAACTTCCACCAGAGAAGGTTTAATTTGGATATTAGGAAAAATTTCTTTGTGGAAGGGGTTATCAAGCACCAGAACAGGGATGTGGTGGAGTTCCCATCCCTGGAAGTGTTCCAAAACCATGTGGATGTGGCACTTGAGGACATGGTTTAGTGGTGAACATGGGGGTACTGGTTGATGGTTGGACTTGATGATCTTAAAGATATTTTCCAACCTCAAGAATTCCAGGATTTTAAGCGCGGACACAATTTTCCCAATTTAAGTGTCATTTAAAATTCCAACACTTCCATTGAGGTGCAAATCTGAGATAAATGTACTTGCCAGGGAGATGGGCCAGATAAGCTTATTTTTTAAAAAAAAGGCAACAAAATTTATGCATTATTTACTTTTCCTAGAGATTGCAACAACTGTGGAAGCAGCAAGAGCGTATTCCATTAATAACACAGCTCCCTGGATGCTTTTATCCTCATCAACTAGTTGGGATTTGGCAATAAAAAAATCAGCCAAACACATTCCTCTAAACAAACAAGAATTCCACAACAGGATTTTCCAGCCTTTCCACATCCCAGAAGCCATTCCAGCAAAGGTTGGATCATTATTCCACTTTTTGGTGCCCTTATCTACGTTCAACCTGTCAATCAGTTTATTTGGCTGCCTGAATTTGCTGGAGATGGACAAGAAGGGCTTGTGGGAGAATGGAAGGACACGGAAACAGAGCTGTTCCAAGCACAGGGATGATCCCAAGACATCCCTTCCCTGAACCACGTGCTGGTTCAATGGCCTGAAGTAACACAGAGCAACTCCCACAGCTGAAAGCAAGCACAGAAGTTGCTCTAAACTCATCTCCCCGAGCCTTTCACATGTTTTATTGTGCCTGTTATGTGTCATCCTTCCAAAAATGAGCCGGGTGCCATATGATCCACGGGAGTTTGCAGTGCAAATTTAGAGCTACAAACTCCTTGAACTTCCTGAAGAAGTGAGAAAGCACAAGGAGTGGAAAAATACAGCAAAGAGAGTGGAAGAAAACGGGGGGTGCAAAGAGGGAAAGGCAATGGGGGGCATTTGGCACCCAGGAAACACAGCTGGGGTAACAGGGTCCCGAATTTAGGAGGGAAATTCCGAGGTTTAATTCAGAGGTTTAATTCTTAGCAGCTCAAAACCCATGGGCAGGACACCTTCCACTACACCAGCTTGCTCCAACCTGGCCTTGGACACTTCCAGGGATCCAGGGGCAGCCACAGCTTCTCTGGGCAACCTGTGCCAGGGCCTCACCACCCTCACAGCCAACAATTCCTTCCCAATATCCCATCTCTCCCTGCCCTCTGGCACTGGGAAGCCATTCCCTGTGTCCTGTCCCTCCATCCCTTGTCCCCAGTCCCTCTCCAGCTCTCCTGGAGCCCCCTTTAGGCCCTGCAAGGGGCTCTCAGCTCTCCCTGGAGCCTTCTCTTCTCCAGGGGAACCCCCCCAGCTCTCCCAGCCTGTTCCTATCGAACATTCCATGTTTTTTGAGCCACTTGAGGACACATTTGCAGCCCCTTTCCCCGCACATGTCCCTGTCCCCTCCATGAACATTCCGCTCAGCCAGAACTTGAGAATTCCAGACGAAGCTCCTTTTCCAGGCGTTTGTCACAAACATCTCCCAGAGATCCTCAGCTCCCTCAAGACATGGAAAATCCTGACAAGCAAAAGATCCCAGGGGAGAACCTTCCCAGTTGTCCTGCTCCTTCCCCTCTTCACAGACGAGCTCCACACTCTCCCCGTGGCCAACATTAAAATATCACTAAAATATTACGGGAGATTTCTCGAGCTGTCACCCATAAAAAAAACGAAAACCTGAACTTTCCCAAAGAACATCCAGCACCTTAAATACAGATTTTATTCCGCTGAAGGAATTGTTTGTTAGAGTGCTGGGAACAGTTTGTCTTTCTCAACCTTAAAAAGTTTCATAGAAGGAAAATATCTTCTCCTAATCTTTGTTCTTTTTTACGGCCATGCAGCAGTTTGGCTCCAGGAATCCAACAGGTATTTTAAACACCACTTTCCAATTTCAATTTAAAAGAGATTATTTTGTCTCTGGCTGCAATTTTATATTTTTTTTTTCAGTGAAATGGTTTTTAACCATCTGTATTTTTCACGTGTTGTTTTGCTTAGAGGGGAAAAATACATTTATCTTAAGTATAACAAAAAAAACCCACCCACCCCAGTCACCTTCACTCTGTGAATTCAAAACATTTTTTATCTCAAATTAAAGCCACTGCAGAGCAAAAATGTTTTTGAGATCAAAGCACAAGGTGCTGTTGAACTGATTTCTTGGAAATGCGGTTTGCAAAACTGTGGTGAATATTTTCCTACTCTAAATTGGGATAAAACAATTCCCAGCTGACACTGAGTCACATCAAAGGAAATATTTGACTGCAACAAGTTTTATTTTAGGGCCAAACTGGGATCAAACAAAAGCTGAAAGTTGGAAGGGGAGGAAAAAAAAGGTTTGAGGTTTCCTGCTTTGTATTTGTGGTTTGGTTTTCTTTTTTAGGAAAGGTGGATTTTAGGAAAGGTGAATTTTAGGAAAGATGGATTTTTTAAGGAATGTGAACTTTAGGAAATGTGAACTTTAGGAAATGTGAATTTTAAGAAAGGTGATTTTTTCAGAAAGGTGAATTTTCAGAAAGGTGAATTTTCAGAAAGGTGAATTTTCA
>NW_020897836.1:821065-821350 GCF_003984885.1 Neopelma chrysocephalum | reverse complement strand
AAAGGTGAATTTTCAGAAAGGTGAATTTTCAGAAAGGTGAATTTTCAAAGAAATGTGAGTTTTAGGAAATGTGAATTTTTTAAGAAATTTGAATTTGAGGAAATGTGAATTTTTTAAGCAATATGAATATTTAAGGAAATGTGAATTTTTTAAGAAATGTGAATTTTAGGAAATGAGAATTTTTTAAGAAATGTGAATTTTAGGAAATGTGGATTTTTTAGGAAATGTGATTTTTTTTAAGAAATGTGAATTTTTCAAGAAATGTGAATTTTTCAAGAAATGTGA
>NW_020897836.1:820474-821055 GCF_003984885.1 Neopelma chrysocephalum | reverse complement strand
TTTTTAAGAAATGTGAATCTTTTTAAGAAATGTGAATCTTTTTAAGAAATGTGAATTTTTCAAGAAATGTGAATTTTTTTAAGAAATGTGAATTTTTTTAAGAAATGTGAATTTTTTTAAGAAATGTGAATTTTTTCAAGAAATGTGAATTTTTCAAGAAATGTGAATTTTTTTAAGAAATGTGAATTTTTTTAAGAAATGTGAATTTTAGGAAAGGTGAACTTCAGAAAAGGTGAATTTTAAGAAAGGTGAATTTTAAAAATGTGAATTTCAGGAAATGTAAATTTCTAAAAATAAATAAATTAGTCAGTTTTTTTCCCCCAGCTTCCCAGAGAAAGATTCCACCAATACATGGAATACCTGGGAATTTTGGTCTGATGGTTTTTGGAAGTTGATGTCTCCCTTACCAAGACTGTTGATGCCAAAGAATTATAAACACAGACACAGAGTACTCTTAAAACACTCCTTTTCACTCTTACTAATGCAAGGCTTTTAATTAAAACAAACAATCCAACCCCTGCTGCTTCTCCTGGCAGGGAAAAGGGGAAGGGAAAAGGGGAAGGGAAAAGGGGAAGGGAAAA
>NW_020897836.1:819461-820464 GCF_003984885.1 Neopelma chrysocephalum | reverse complement strand
AAAAAGAAAGGGAAAAAAAGAAAGGGAAAAAAAGAAAGGGAAAAAAAAAGAAAGGGAAAAAAGAAAGAGGGAAAAAGAAAATAAGCTCTTCCTAAAGCTCAGGACACTTGTCTGAAACACCAGTCCCTGGAAATCCTGGGATTTCCATAATCCCACTGGACAATGCCAAAAAAAAAATATTTAAAGGGGGGGAAAAGAAGGTAAAATACTCCTGGTTAGAAAAATCTCAATCTGGATATTTATGTTAATATATGGCCTAGAAATGTTCCCAAGGAGATACACAAAACAGGACAATTCCATGGCAGGTTTTCCCAGGAAAACAGAGCTGCAAGAGACCGAAAGCTCAGCTTGCCCTGCCCCAAATCAGCATTGGATTATCCTACAGATACTTCCCAAGGTTTCAAGAACATCCAGTGATTACCATTCCAGAATTTTCCTTACCTTGAAGGAGTTTGGATTCTAACAGGAACTGGAAAAGCCCCTTCCCTCTGATCAACACGAAGCAGGAATAATTCAATAATTCACTCCCTCCTTCCCTGAAGATCCTTTGAAAACCAAGGATCTCACGGGAATTAAGACAACAAAAACTCCCCTTGTCCAGAGGATATTCCATTATCCAGGGAGCTCCTTCCCTGGAGGAGGAGTTTCCAAGGCACAATCAGCACCTGCATAAATATTTTGGGAAAAGAGCTCCTCAAGCCACTCGAGGAGTAGAATCTGCGGGAACTTCCTCACAATAACACGAATTTTCCCAGAATTTTCCCAATTTTAGGAAAGGTGAATTTTTCAAGAAAGGTGAATTTTTTAATAAAGGTGAATTTTAGGAAAGGTGGATTTTTCAAGAAAGGTGAATTTTTTAATAAAGGTGAATTTTTTAATAAAGGTGAATTTTAGGAAAGGTGAATTTTAGGAAAGGTGGATTTTAGGAAAGGTGGATTTTAGGAAAGGTGAATTTTAGGAAAGGTGGATTTGAGGAAAGGTGGATTTGAGGAAAGGTGGATTT
>NW_020897836.1:802346-819451 GCF_003984885.1 Neopelma chrysocephalum | reverse complement strand
AGGAAAGGTGGATTTGAGGAAAGGTGGATTTGAGGAAAGGTGGATTTTCTAAGAAAGGTGGATTTTCTAAGAAAGGTGAATTTTTTAAGAAATGTGAGTTTGAGAAAATGTGAATTTTCCCAGAATTTTCCCATTTTCTCTGTGTCCTTGAGACCTTCCCTTGGAACATCCTCAGCTCTGTGTCCCCTCCTCACATCCCAGACAGCTCCTCCCTCAAGATTCCAACTCCTACTTGGGGAAAACAATTAAAAAAAACCCACAGGAACACGTGGAAAAGTATTTCCTCCCCTCCCCAAGCTGGTTTGTACCTTGGCCTGCACAGATTTCTTGGCCCTCAAGAGCAGCTCTGCCTTGATTTCCTCGATTCTTTGCTGGGTTTCCTCATCCCAGTCTGGCACAGATTCCTGGGATCTGCTGGCCAGTCTCTGTTTCACCCAGGCTGTCAAAAAAAAAAAACCAAAACAAAAAACAAACCAGGAAGAGTTTTCCTTTCTCATTTTGTGGAATGAAAACAGTTTGATAACTTAAAATCAAAGTTGTGCATTTCTAGTTACCACAACAAAGCCCCACTGTGGAATTCCAGAGTGACCAGGAATACAATGTAAATGTATTTATAACTACAATGTAAATGAGCAGGAATACAATGGGATTTTGGAACATTTCTTTGGAGAGATGGATCCAGGACCTTCCTTCTGTAGTCTCAGCCACAAATCAAAACTCATAAATCCCATCCTGAATTCTTGACCTAATAACTATGTGGATAAAATATCAATGTCAGGCAAAAGGTTTTCCAAGTGGAAAAGCCCAGTTCTATCCCATTTTACATAGGAGTACTAAAAAATATCCATCATTTAAGCCCTGTCCTATTAAAGCTTATTATTATAATCACCTTTAAAGTCAGGGGAACAGACACAGATCCCCTCACATCCACATCAAAGCAATCCCTTAAACATCAACCTAAATAAAGATTTGTCATTTTAATAATAAAATACAATAAATAAAACACAACAGAGACGTTTTCTTACCTCGGATTTTCCTCTCCTGCTCCTCTGCATTCCTGAGGATCCGGGTTGCCTCTATCCCAGGGGATCCACTCCTCAGGAGGTTCCGGACACGGGCAGCCAGGGAATCCCCGCTGCTGCTGCTGCCGCTCCCTCCCAGCCCTGCTCCCTTCATCCTGGCACCACCAGCTCCACTCAGGATGCTCTGGAATCCTCCTGTGCCATAGGTGCCACTCCCTGGATGCTCTGATGAGGGAGTAGGATTCCCCAGGAGGTTCCTGACTCGGGCAGCCAGGGAATCTCCGCTGCTGCTCTCGTCGCTCCCCCGGGCGCCGCCGGCTTTGCTCCCAGCTCCACCAGACTGGGACGAGCTCTGGAAGGCTCCTGGGATATCAGTGACGCTTCCAGGGGGCTCTGAGGAAGGAGGATTGCCCAGCTCTGAGGCTGCCCCGGTGCTGCCCTCGCTGCTGGCACTGCTCTGTGCCAGGCCCACCAGGGCACGCTGGTTCCTGTCCGTGGCGACGCTGCTACAACCCTCTGGCTCCGACCTTCCCGCCGATTTTCCCGCCCTGAACTCCTGGGATATTTCCTTCATCCCTCCGCTGCGGCGCAAGTTGACGTCCAGAGGGTTCTCCCATCTTAAGTTACAGGTGTCAGAATTCCAAGGGTTTATTCCCAACCCTTCTTCTGGCACACTTTGCCGGGTCGCAGCCTCATCCCACGACAGTCTCTTCTGGAACTGAGGGGTTCTGTCCTTTGCCGACCTGGGATCTTTGGGATCATCCTCCTGTCTCAGCAGCACCAGGGAAGACTCCCCAGTTTCTCTACAAGAGGCCATGGAAAAGGCAGGATGACACCACCTGGTACTCAAATCCTCTGCCTGAGCCAGGAGCTTCTGGATGTCCTTCAACACACCCAACCCCAGCAAAGAATCACTTCCTTGCTCCTTATTTCTCTCACTTCCCACACTGGAGCTCTGGGATCCTCTGTCAGCTTCTACTCCATCTTTAACTCCAGCCAAAACCCCAGCAGCCCATCTCTGCAGGCTGCTGTCCAAAATTTTGGACTCATTTTTAGCAAGATCCTGAGCACTGTTCGGAACAAGGAGGGGACTCTCCGTGTCAGAAGAGCAGTCGGGTGGACCCTGCTTTGCTCCAACAAGTTTGGAGACAGCAGGAAACTCTGGATCTTGTGTGGAAATGGGAGCATCCACCTCCAGCTGGTGGCAGATGGATGACACACTGCACTGGCTCGCTGGGTTGTCTCCAAAAAATCTTGGGAAGTTGGGAGAGAGCTCCCGGGGTGACAGAACATCAGAGTCAACCTCCGACTCCATGGGAATGGAAACGCTGAGAGCGGAAGTGTCGGAGTCAGAACCCGTTGGTACCACCTCAAATGCTGGCAACAATTTACCTACAAAGGCACAGGACATTCATTAATTAATTTACTGCATCAGCAAAGACTAATTTTTCTTGTACTGAAGGGTTTGTAAAGAGAGAGAGAAGAATTCAAATACTGGAATTTTCCCTCACTTTTAGAATGAGATTTGAGCTCAGACTTCCATTGTTCTACTGAAAGAAACCTCTTAGACTTGTTTTGGATGAATATCAAAGAAACTACAGAACTTGACTTAAATCACTTGTTTTTAAATAAATGCTTAGACTAGATTTGAAATTAATGTTCTTAGATAAATGACACAGTGGTGCTTGAATGTCCAAATGAACACCTGGGTTACAAAACCACCCCTGAATAAAACAGGAGGGCTGGGGGGGAAGTACTCCCAAAATATCCTCCTGGAAAATGGCAAAGCACACAGTATGGATAAGTTTGTTTCCCACTGCTGGTTAGGACGGCCCTAATAGTTTCAAGTACATTAAGTTATCCAGAGCCCAGTTAAATAGGGAAAAGAGGTTGGAGTCGGCGAGAATTGGGCTCTGCTTCCAGGGAATAAGGGACAGGAGGAGAGGAAATGGCCTCAAGTTGCACCAGGGAAGGTTTAGATTGGATAATAGGGAAAAGTTCTTCATGGAAAGGGTTGTCCAGCCCTAGCACAGCTGCCCAGGGCATGGGGGGAGTCCCCATCCCTGGAGGGATCTAAAAATGAAGGAGAAAAGGGAAATAAAGGGGGAGAAGGAAAATAAAGGGGGAGAGGGGAAATAAAGGGAGAGAAGGGAAATTAAATAAAGGGGAAAAGGGAAATAAAGGGGGAAGAGAAATAAGGGGAAAACGGAAAATAAAGGGGAAAAGAAGATCCAGTGTCACTGCCCTGGCACATGGTCATAATTCCTCAGGGAGGAGGCAAGTTTTCCAAGGTTTTAGTACTTTTCCGATGCCAAATCTCTCATATTTGACATGGGAGAAGATCAACTCACAGGAATGGAAGAGAAAAAACACACTTTGACACCACCAGGCCAAGAGCAACTTGCCAGGTGAGTGAATTCCCGTGTTCTCCAAGGTGCCCCCTTCCCATACCTTGTGCCTTTGGAGGGATCCTGGCCAGGGTGTCCAGGGAGCCCTTCAGTGTCCTGAGCTCTGACGGGGAAAACTCAACTTCCCTGATGGGTCCTCGGGGTAGAAAAGGAGCCAAAATAGTCCCAGGGGACTGGTCAATGCCAAGGTTACGGAGATATATCTGGCAAAAGAAGGAATAAGAAACACTTGGAGAATGGTAACGGATTCAGGAGTTGTAGGATTTTTTATTCCAGTGCTCTGGATGCTGCAGGAGTTGGATAACTCAGAGGAGGTTCAGGAACTTCACCCTCACCTGTTTAAAATGACATTTCCCAGCTGGAAGGAGAACACAAAGGTTTGGGTTAAAATCCTTTTTTCCTCCCCAAACAGCACAGAAAACTTGATTAGACTTGGAAATTCGAGGCAGGGAAGCTCCTCTTTTTAGAGGGTAAGTTTGTTCGAGGCAAATAGCTGGGAACAGTTTTGTCAGAGCTGGTTAAAAACCACCATGAAGCAGCTTTTGTGAGGAATCAGAGAATCAGGGAATGGTTTGGGTTGGGAGGGACCTTAAAGATCATCCAGTTCCAACACCTGCCATGGGCAGGGACACCTTCCACTAGCCCAGGTTGCTCCAAGCCCCATCCAACCTGGCCTTGAGCACTTCCAGGGATCCAGGGGCAGCCACAGTTTCTCTGGGCAATCTGGGCCAGGGCCTCCCCACCCTCCCAGCCAGGAATTCCTTCCCAATATCCCACCTAAATTCTCCTCTTTTCCTCTATGGAGCCATTCCCCCTTTTCCTGTCCCTTCACCCCTTGTCCAACGTCCCTCTCCATGTTTCCTGTTGGCTCCTGCAGATCCTGGAAGGCCTCAATGAGGTCATCCCAAATCCTTCTCTTCTCCAGGCTGCACAATCCCAACTTTCCCACCCTTTCCTCACAGGAGCTGCTCCATCCCTCTGATCAACTCGTCCTGGCCAAGGGGCAGAATCACCTTCTGCTGTCCAAGAATAATTTCATTAAAATTAATTTGATTAGTTTAGAGAAGCCAAAGGAAAATCAAACCCTAAAACTGTGACGTAGCAGAGAAAAATGTTATGAGGATGAGCCCAACTTTCCCAGGAAAACACCAGGAGATTGTCAAGTCAGACACACACAGCAGCATTCCCAGAATTAATGGATTTTGAAGCAGTCTCATGGAGGTTAAGAACTTACCAAAGGTCGTTTAGGACCTGCTGAGGAAGCAATTTTTCTAAGTTTACACACAGATATCATCTGCATCAAAAAAGAACCCAAAATTTTCTTGGATTTAATTTAATTTAATTTCAACTCATCCCTACTATGTCCTAAACACGCCAAGAAAATGAAATTAATGACTTCATGGATGGTGGCCAACTCTATTTCCTCTGATTTTATTCTAAACCTACATATTAACAGCCACAGAAGTGACTTAATCTCCTTTACCTTGTGATTTATGGGAGCAGAATTCCTCAGAAAAAGGGCTCCAAACTAGGCCTAATCATAATCATAAACACAAATCACCTTTGTATCTTCTGAATTTGGTTTCAAACACCATCCCTACAATATTTATATTTGTTTCAACACCTCTTTGCAAATAAAACAGCAGAAAAAAAAAGCTTTAAAACCCAGCCCCAAAGAGCTGATTATTATGGGAGTCATCCTGTGAGAGGAGCAGCCTCTCCCTCGGGGGATAATGACACGTTTATCATTAGCATAAATCTGCATCTCATCTTCTCCACCACTCAAGAGCCATTAGCAGAGTTAACAGGGCTGCTTCTCCACCCTCTCCCACCTTCCCAAAACAGGGAAAAAAATCTGGATTAGAAAAGGAAGGCAGAAAGGAGGGAAGGCATGAAGTGGCTCTGAATGTCTTTTATGAGCAATATGGAAAGAATTAAGAGTTTAGGGCCTTAGAAAGTGGAACAAAGTGAACAAGCAAAAATGGGTATTTATAGGAAATAAAAAGAGATTTCATTCCCAAGGATTTCTGTGGTGGGTTTGCTATTCCTGCAGAGCTGTGGGGGTGTGGAGTTCAGTTCTCCTGCCTTTCCTTACTCAGCACTCAAGTCTCAGCCTCCCTTTTTGGATAATTATAACCTGAGCTTCTGAAAGGAGCTGGAAGATCAGGAATGGCACATCAGGGATCTGCTGGAAGAGCTACAACCAAATTATTCACAAGAATCCACTTTTTTATCACCATCATGGAAACATGGAATGGTTTGGCTTGGAAGGGAACTTAAAGATCATCTCATTCCAACCCCCTGCCATGGGCAGGGACACCTTCCACTAGACCAGGTTTTTCCAACCTGGCCTTGAATACTTCCAGGGATCCAGGGGCACCCACAGATTCTCTGCCCAACCTGGGCCAGGGCCTCACCTCCCTCACAGCCAGGAATTCCTTCCCAATATCCCACCTAAATCTCCCCTTTTCCACTATGAGCCCATTCCCTCTTGTCCTGTCCCTCCATCCCTTGTTCCAAGCCCCTCTCCAGCTCTCCTGGAGCCCCTTTAGGCACTGGAAGGTGCTGGAAAAAGAGACAACTCTAAAAAAAAATGGATAACTCTGAAAAAATAAACGGATAACTCTGACACCAGAGATTAAATTAAAAACACACTTACTGGGATCCTTTCTTCAATATCCAACTCTTGTTTCTGTGGAGTTTCTAAAGGAGTTGGAGTTTCCCTTCCACCAGGGAGGAAGTTGTCACCTCCTGCACTGGGGAAGTGCCTGGAGGCCCCCCCGGAGCTCCGAGTGGATCCCAAACCCCCCTGGCTGCTCCCCCCGGAACTAACGGGAACGTTCAAACTATCCGGGGAAATCGCCCCCGAGTGGTCCAGGATGATGGGACCAGTGGGAATATTCAGGTTGAGAGACTGATTTTCAGGAGCATCCCAATTCTTCTCATCACCAGCTGGAGAGCTTCCATCCTTTTTAAGGAGCTGAGCAAAACTGGAAACCAAAACATCGGGATCTGAGCTTTGTCCCGTGTTGTTATTTTCCGTGTCTTCACCACTGGATCCAGACACAATCTTCTGGATCGTGGAGCCCCCTAAATTATTGTCCAACACTCCTAAAACATGGTTTTTTATTTCTGGAAGCTGCAGTGCCTCTGTGGAATTTGCTGGTGGAATAACTCCAGCCAAGGAACGTTTCCTGCTGGAAACATTCACGGCGTTGTCCGACTGGGATCTCGTAAGAGGGGGGACGAGCAGGAAGTTTTTACTTGGGAAATGCAAACTTCCCAGAGAACCTGTCTCCCTAGGGGGAGCAGCAGCAAAATCCTCGGGATCTCTGCTGCTTTTCTGGATGGACAAAACGTGGCTGGAGGAAATGGCAACAGCACTGGAGGCTTTTCTTCCGGGAGGAAATCCACCGGGAGCGCCGGCATGAGGAACCTCCTCTGGCTGGCTCATGTTCCAAGATCCAACCTTCTCCATGAAGCTAAGGGATGGGAGGGACTGGATTCTTCCAGTGTGGGGATATTTCCATTTGAAGGGCTCCAAATGTTCCTTGTTTTCCTTCAGAGCACGTTGGGGTGAATGTTGCTTCCCAGTGGACACAGGTGAGTTCCCTGAAGGAATATCAGAACATGATGGAGAGGCCTGGAGATCCGACTGGATCACCGGGACACCAAGTTCTTCTGCCTTCCCATTCTTCTTCAGGAGCATCCCTGGAGTGGACTGAAAGATGGGATGAGCAAGGCGTAGGGAGAATGAGGCATCACCTCCAAGATTGAAGGAAGGGGAAATGTCTGTGACTTTATGGCCCCTTTCTATGGAAAAATCCGAAGCCGTTAATTCATTCCTGCTCCCTCCAGGATCGGCTCCCGCCGGAGATTCCTCACTGCACGGAGGCGTCTCCATGTCAACAACTGGTTGTCCAAGTGCACAATCCCTGGTGTTCATCACAGCAGGGATCAACTCCTCTTTCCCAAATCCCACTGCAGGAGGGGGTTCTTTGCGCTGTTGATCCAGGAAAGCTCCCTGGAGCTCCTCAGGAACAAACTTCAAGCTTCCAGAGCCGTTTAAATCCACTCCGTGTCCCTTCAACATTCCTTTGCCTGGCTCAGAAGTCTTGGCAGAAAGAACATCGGGAGCACCTGGATTTTTAAAGTGGTCGTTCCTCGAGCCACCAGATGAATTATTCGACAAATCAAGCTCAGGGACCTTCTTTTCCAGCTTTTCCAGGACTCCTCCCTCGCTCCCGACCGTTTTCACCTTTTCCATTTGCATCTCCCTCTCGCTTTTTTCCGTCTGAGCTGTTTTGTAGGAGGAATTTCCTGAAGACGAGAACTCATCCTGCCTCAGGAATTCCTTCTCTTTCCCTGGAAGCTCAACACCAGCAGTTGGAGCATCGTTGTCCCTGGAGGAATGTCCATCATTCCCGGACGTGCTCCGGGGCTCCTGCGGGAGAGAAGCTCCCGCTTGGTCCGGCCTCTTTTCCAGCACCACCTTCGGAGCAGAGTTTGTGGGATCTTCACTTGTTTGGGGACTTGACACCTCCTCGTCAGTTTTCCAGGATTTATTGGCCTCCTGGTTCCCAAGTTGTCTGGACGAGGAGTTTTGGGAAGACAAATTGGCATCTCCGGGATCGGTGCATCCGGATGGAAGGGGAGGTTGGGATAAGGAGCAGCCACTGGGAGCATCCAAGGGAGGGGCTGTGTCCCTCAGGGATGGAGATTCATGGATGTGGGAAGGCTCCAAAAGCTCTTGGGACACTCCAGAAACATCAGGAATTCCTCTGGAAGAGGCAAGAAAAGGAAGCGAATTTCTCATTATCCTTTTTATCTCAATATCCTGATTTTCTGCTTTAATATCGCAGGGAAAAGCAGAACTTCCCTTAAACAAATACCTGGGGTTTAGCAAAATACACAAAAAAAATCCCCTAAATGGCCCAAAAACTGAAGAAATGGGGAAAAACAGAAATACCAAAAATGTCCTATAAAATAATAATAAATTTTTTAAATATTTATAAAATGCATATTTATAAAATATATAATATTTATTTATAAAACATTATATTGGTGGTATAATTAATTAGAAAATACTCCTATTTTATTCAATAATTGATAATTTTATAACTGATTGTAAAATGTTGTGTTAACATTATTTATAATATATAAAAATATATTTCAAAATAAAAATATAATATTTATAGGTAATAAATATTATTACACATAGATATTATAATAATGTTAACACAATATTTTACAATTAATTATAAAATTATCAATTATTGAATAAAATACCTGGGGTTTAGCAAAACATACACAAAAAAAATCCCCTAAATGGCCCAAAACCTGAAGAAATGGGAAAAAAAGAAATACCAAAAAAGCCCTATAAAATAATAATAAATTTTTTTAATGTTTATAAAATTAATATTTATATTAATTTTTATTTATAAAAAATTGTATTAATTGTATAATTAGAAAAGATTTGTATTTTATTCAATAATTGATAATTTTATAACTGATTGTAAAATACTGTGTTAACATTATAATATATCTATATAAACATATTTTTAAAATAAAAATATAATATTTATAGGTAATAAATATTATTACATGTAAATATTATAATAACAAATATATATAATGTATATAAAGTACATGTAAATATATGCTAAATTATACAGTCACAAAATAATAAAAATGAAATAAAATAAATAAAAATATGTAATAAAAAGAAATATTATAATAATATTAGTTTTTACTTAGTATGTCACTATTTTTCAACCTATTTAGGATTCAAGTATTTTTTTACTGCCAGGATGTTATTAGTGAAATAAAGAAATAAATGGCACTTTCTCCCACCTCAAGGGAATAAAATCCATTCCCGAGGGCTGGAAGAGCGACTCATCCAGGATCTTTGGGCCTCCTGTTGAGCACATCAGGAGTGGGAGACAAGGAGAGAATCGACTTTCCTGGATTTCTGGGAAAAGAATAAGGATAAAAGAGCAATAAGAGCTTTGCCTTCCCATCCAAACCCCATTCCAGGTGCAGGGAAAATGATGGAATGCCATCCCTTGAACCCTCTGCTGGAGCAGGTTCTCTCATGGAGGAAATTCAGTTTTCTTGTCATGGAGCAAAATCAGGTTTCTTCTCATCCATCTCCAAACATTCCATGGCACTGACATGTCCAACTTATCCTTAAACTTCTTTTTTTATCCATAAACTTCCTCTTGTGCACATTCCCATCCTTTCCCACTCCCTGGTCAGCCCCTCCCATCCTGATTTCCATGCAGAATGTCCACATCACCTTCTCCTTCCTTAAAAACCAGGAGACCCCACTGATCCCTTTCCCAGTCTCCATTTTTCCATAAATTTTGATTACAGCAAAGGCTACACAGGATTATTTTTTTAGGGATTTGAGATAAAGGAATTTCTTTCGGGATTCAAGATAAAGGAAAAATAAAACTTCAAGGAACAATAAAATTTCAAGGAACAATAAAATTTCAAGGAACAATAAAACTTCAAGGAACAAAACAACTTTAATAATAAAACTTTATTTTTAGTTTAAAGTTTAAATAAATTTTAAAATTAAGTTATTCATTTTACTTAAATGTGGATTAAAATGCTTTTTTTGGAACGAGGAAGGGGAAGGAATGGAAAAAAGGGGGAGGGAAAAAAGGGGGAAAGGAAAAAGGGGGAGGGAAAGGAAAAAGGGGGAAAAGAAAGGAAAAGGAGGGGAAGGAAGGAAAAAGAGGGAAAGAAGGGAAAAGGGGGAAGGAAAGGAAAAAGGGGGAAGGAAGGGAAAAAGGGGGAAGGAAGGGAAAAAGGGGGAAGGAAGGGAAAAAGGGGGAAGGAAGGGAAAAGGGGGAAGGAAGGGAAAAGGGGGAAGGAAGGGAAAAAGGGGGAAGGAAGGGAAAAAGGGGAAAGGAAAGGAAAAAGGAGGGAAGGAAAGGAAAAATGGGGAAGGAAGGAAAAAAGGGGGGAAGGAAGGAAAAAAGGGGGGAAGGAAGGAAAATGGGTGAAAGGAAAGGAAAAGGGGGGAAGTAAGGAAAAAGGGGGAAAGAAAGGAAAAGGGGGGAAGGAAACGAAAAGGGGAGAAGGAAGGGAAAAGGGGAGAAAGAAGGGAAAAGGAAGGAAAAGGGGGGAAGGAAGGAAAAGGGGCAAGGAAAGGAAAAAGGGATGTAGCTTAAAAATAGGTATAAACAGCTACTCCTGAGTTATGTGACAAGAAGAGGAATTCCAAAGGGTTTCAAAGTAAGCAAATCTGGATCACAAAATTAATTATGGCACACATGGAATGTGGGACAAAAAAAAAATCAAGGAGAGGGGAAAACGGCAGGATCAGCACAGAGGGAGCCAAGGAATGAAGGAACAAGGTCAGGGATGGCTCATTTCTGGCATTAAAGGGCACACAAAAACTGGGATTTAATGTACCCACCTGCTGGGGATTGGTGGGATTTGGGGAATGACGGGATTTGAATCACAATTCCAGTCGTGGTTTGAAATCATGGACCAGGAGACTGAGCTGGTTCAGTGGGATCTGCTTCACTTTTATTTAAAATACACCAAAAGCAAACAGATTTTGTGTTCAGGGGCTGATCCTGCCACAGCTTGGACATCCAATTCCTCATTCCCAACTATTTACCAGGAGCAGACAATATTTCCAATACATTTATTCCATTTAATGTACATTTTTTGCCGTTATACTGGAAAATACTGAGATTAATTTGGCCCCAGAATTGCATTAAAGATGCAAAAATATAGATTTGAAGAAACTTTAAGCGAGTTGGAATCTAAATTATTTTAGCTCTGTTAGATGGATTTCCCCCCTCCCAACTCTTGTTTTATATTTAAAATAATAAAGCAAAATAATATTATTTGGAGTTCTCAAATTCCTCCTGTAACTCCCATTTCATGTTTGCACAACTGGCATCTTATTTTGATTCAAACAATAGAAGGAAAAAAAATAAGTTTGACTGATTTTCAGCTCAATTTCTTCACTTTAAAAATGTATTTCCCAGCTAAAGTGAAAATCAGGAGTGATTAAAGAAAAGGCTTTTCCACACACGCTTTGGGAATGAAGAGACAAAAAGGACTGAGGGAAGGATCAAGAAATAACAGAAAAAAAGCTGCCAAAAATAGATTTTGACAAACTATTTTTTATAATATACCTACACATATATTGATAAATGTCCACATACACACATATATATATATATACAGAACATAACTCACAATATTTGGCTGATAAATCAATATATTGTATCCAAAAAAATAGAAATACCACTTAACATTTGTATTAAGAAAGTCAAACAGATGAAAAAGTGATTTAAGGTTCTCCAAGCAGAGCTGGAAACAGGGAATTGTCACTGCATCGAGTCCCTTCCAGAGCCTTCTGAAACTCCAGAAATCCCTAAATTCTTCCAGAGAAGGCCCATGGATGAGGCAGATGTTTGCCAAGTAATAGTGCACAGAGCATCCAGACAGGGCAGGGAATCCCTGGAAGTGTCCAAGGCGGGGTTGGATGGGGCTTGGAGCAACCTGGGAGAGTGGAAGGTGTCCCTGCCCATGGCAGGGGGTGGAACTGGATGAGCTTTAAGGTCCCTCCGAACCCAAACCATTCCATGATTCTGTGATTTCACCACTAAATAATATGTGCAGGTTCTGATGACCATAATTCTACATCTTTCATCCCAGGAGGATGAAACACCCAAAAGACTGAAGAAACATGTTTCCCATCACCAGAACCTCTTGTAATTAAATCAGTTGAGTGCAATCAAGAAGATTGAGGGGGCCTTGATTCCATTTGGATGGAGGTGGGCACGAAGGGATTTGGGCATTCAGAGCATTTCAGGTCCCATCAAACAAGGATCCAACATCAAACACCAAAGCCCTGCAAACCTGGGGACAAATCAGACCCTCCTGAGGGCATCAACGGGATACAACCCGTGGGATCCAACCAACATGGGGACCTACAGAACGTGCCAGGCAGCTCAGGTGGACCATTCCTGGATTCCACAGAGGAGAACCAATAAGTCTTGCTCCAGTTATATTAGGAAAACTATACTGGGAAGGAATTCCTCCCTGTGAGGGCAGGGAGGCCCTGGCACAGGTTGCCCAGAGAAGCTGTGGCTGCCCCTGGATCCCTGGAAGTGTCCAAGGCCAGGTTGGAGCAACCTGGGATAGTAGAAGTTGTCCCTGCCCTTGGCAGGGGATGGAACTGGACGAGCTTTAAGGTCCCTCTCAACCCAAATCATTCCATGATTCTGTGATTCCACCACTAAATAACATGTGCAGGTTCTGATGACCATAATTACATATCTGTAAACATCCCAGGAGGAGAAAACACCCAAAAGATTGAACCATCCATGGATTCCACAAAAGAGAACCAATAAGTCTTGCTCCAATTATATTAGGAAAACTATACTGGGAAGAAATTCCTCCCTGTGAGGGTGGTGAGGGACCGGTATGGAATGTGGTTGCCCCATCCCTGGAAGTGTCCAAGGCCGGGTTGGACGGGGCTTGGAGCAACCTGGGCTAGTGAAAGGTGTCCCTGCCCGTGGCAGAGGGTGGAACTGGGTGGTCTTTAAGGTCCCTCTCAACCCAAACCATTTCCAACCCAACCATCACATTCCAGTGGGAACAAGGTGACCTGACTCACAGAGTGGGTTTAGCAGGAAAAGCAGGACAAGGAAAAAATCAAACTCTTCCTTTTCAGTAGGAGATTTCAGCTGATTGAATCTGCAGAGTTGTCCCCTCACACTGAGATCCTTCAGGAACTCGCTCCCCCGGTTTCTCCCAGGAGCATTCCCGTTCCACTGAGCACCACAAACCTGCCTCAGGCTGACAGTTCCCACCTTCCCCAGAGGTTCCCACTCGGAGGAACCGTGCTGGGCATCACTGACTTGAAGCAGCAGAGGACTGACAAGGCCAGGAGAGGAGAGTGAGGAAAAAAGGGAACATAAAACCAAGTAAAGAGAGAGGAAAGTTGAGATTCCCTGCAGCTCCGTTCTCGGTGGAAATCCAGAGATGACCTGCAGAAGCACCTCCTGGAGCTCAATAAATGCCATTTAACGGGGGCTACAACCCTGATTTTATCTCCTACATAACCCCCAAACCCAGCCACGCCCCACATTCCTGCTCCTCCAGCTTTTCCCCCATCTCCCAGCACGCGACCTTCGCGCGTTTGCTTCCGGCAACTCGTTTCCCTCGGGGGAGGCAGAAAGATCCCTGTGCTCCTGTTTGGGATGCTGGGGATGATTTAGGGGCTCCTTCTGCCGAGCCACGAGGCGGGTTTTTTGCAGGCACAGGAGCAGGTGCTCCGAGCTGAAAGCAGCCAGTGACGTCAGCCCATCCCTCTCGGAGCAGCTCGTGTCAAAACACGGATCTCTCCTGAAGGTCAAAAGCTCCCTCACAGGCGAGTTCAGCGAGCAGGCAAAGATGGGAATGTTCCCTCTCTTTCCCAGCCTGCCAGAAAATTCCAAATGCCACTGTCAAGCTGCCATTTGGGGGAGGTTAAAAAAAGGAAAGGCAAAACACAAACAAAATCTCCGTGGCTTCGTCAAGCTGTTCCACGGGAGGGATTTGAGTACAATGGTATTGGGAGGCTCCTTTCCTGCAGGGAAATTTGAGATATTCTTGAAGAGAAGGAGAAATAAATGATGTTGGAGGTTAATTCTTCCTTCCTTCTCACCTTTCCTCCCATACCTGGGAAGTAAATGCATGTACAAAAAGCCTGGAGCTCCGGGGACATCTCTAAAGAGGGACGAATAAAGCAGCAGCAGGATAGAGAATTCTGATGTCTTCATATCATGTTAAAAAATATATCAGTAAAAAATATACTATTAAAAAATACCATTAAAAATACATCATATTAAAAATCATATTAAAAATCATATCAAAATATAAAATTAAAAATAATACTAAAAATCATATTAAAATATAAAGTTAAAAATCATGTTAAAAATCATGTTAAAAATCATGTTAAAAATCATGTTAAAAATCATACTAAAAATCATACTAAAAATCATACTAAAAATCATACTAAAAATCATACTAAAAAGTATATTATATTAAAACATCATATTAAAATATCATATTTTTAAAATTTAATATTAAAAATATATCATATTAAAAATCTATATTTTTAAAAGTTAATATTAAAAACATGTCACATTAAAAACGTCATATTTTGAAAAATTTATATTAATATATCATTTTTAAATTTTAATATTAAAATATATCTTTTAAATGTTAATATTAAAATACATCATATTAAAATATGTATGTTTAAAATTTAATATTAAAAATATATCATTGTACAAATATGCAATATTATACTATTTCATATTAAAATATATCGTATTAAAACAAATATCAAAATATATTTTAAATATATCATATTAAAATATTTCATATTAAAAACATATCATATTAAAAATATGTCATATTAAAAAGCTTTGTGTTTTCTCCTTAGTTCCAGTTCCACTGAAAACACAAACCCTGATAAATATCAGGAAGTTTTTATGGATTAAACTGTTGCCAGTTCTGCAAACGATAATAATAAAGAGAAAAATGCTATAAAATATATTAAATAAAACAGTCCTCCACAAAGGAGGGAAGCAAGGACAAAGCAGGAGGGTGGTGAGGGACTGGAATGGAATTCCCAGAGAAGTTGTGGCTGCCCCTGGATCCCTGGAAGTGTCCAAGGCCAGGATGGAACAACCTGGGATAGTAGAAGTTGTCCCTGCCCTTGGCAGGGGCTGGAACTGGATGAGCTTTAAGGTCCCTTCCCACCCAAACCATTCCATGACTCTGTGAATATCCACATTAATGTGGTACATTCCAATATGAGTTTTGCCCAGACCCAAAGAGAAACGTAAGGAATTGTAACTAAGATGATAAAATCAACAGGAATGGAGGAAGAAGGTGGGTATAAACTCATGTTTAAGCAGCAGAACAGAGGCCAGCAAGTACAGCAAAGCCCCATCCCAGGAAAAGTGGGTAAACATCAATTTTTTAGACATTTTATAAGTAATTATCCCCTATCCCTTTCCATTTGTCTGTGATAACATCACATCCACACAGCAAAGCCTCTTTAACTGCACAGTTTGGGTGAAATCTCGTAATAGTACAACATTTAATCTATAATTCCTCAGTCTTTCCTCTTATCTTCAGAGAATAATTAAAGAACATTTAGCAGATACAGTTTTAAAAGGTTTTCAGTAGGTTTACAAAGGTATTTGGAGATTATTTGACTATAAAGAAATCCTATAAGGAGCAGTGAAATATAAAAGCAGTTTAAATATATGAGACCAGGGTACAAGCCTGAACACACAAACAGTTTTTCATGTTATCAATGCAAATATATCTACTTTATTACTATTCCTACCATTTTGAAATAAATACGGATTTTTGACTAATGAATGAATACAGATTTTAAGGACACAGAGAACTATCATCTCACCCAGAGAGACCCTGAAAAATGGCAAACTTTACTCAGGTTTGCCATTAATTCTAAAGGAGGACACAAGATTTTCAGTTTTACCTGAGACAAAAATAATCTGTTAGAGAAGTTCCAGGGGAGGGACAAACCCTCTGTCTCGTTTGGAAGGTGGGTTTGGACAATAAAATTACACCAAAAGCAGTTTGGAAACACAAAGAAATCACATCCAGGTTAGGAATTGATTTAACAGTAAAATCTTAATTGTTGAGCAGTTAAAAAAAGGCCACTGTGAACATACCCAGCAGTGAGCCCTGGGTTGGATCTCCAGGAAAATGTCTTCTGGATGCTTCTCCTAAAGACAACATTCCTTCCTCCAGAGTAGGGAATTCTGACAGGTCATTCCTCTCACAAGTCAGGCCAACCTTTGTCTCTGAGGCAGCAGTTAAACAGCTGGAATCTACTTCTGCTGGAAGCTGGAACCATGGCTCAATTCCCTAAAAAACACAACAGGAGAAAAAAAGTGCTCCAGCAGCAAGGAAGTTTTATAAGAGGCATTTCCAAAGGAAATAATGACTAAGTACTGAAACAACATAATTACTGATTCTTAGTTGTATTTCTTATACCAATACTCAGTTTTTAATGTAAAAAAAAATATGATAAACTAATAAAAGCAATAAAATACCCCAGTGATTGATCAAAGTCCAGCACAATCCCTGTTTAATATCTGAAAGCTCTTCTATGCCTGCAACGCTACAAAGGTATTTAAAGCTCTTTTCCACATCACAATTTTGCTGTGGGAGCCCCAGTTTTTGCACAAGGTTCTTCCACAAATACAACTCTTGATCAGCTCAGTCCTTCCAAACCACCTGTGAGCTCCTGGAATCCTTGGAGCAATTAAAACATTTGGCAGCACATCCAGCAAACGGAGCGGCCGGGATGCGGGATCTCAATTAAGGCAGAGAAAGCACTTCATGAGGGACCTGGAGTTTGGATTGATAGGAAGCTGAACAGGAGCCAGAGTGTGCCCAGGTGGCCAAGAGGGCCAATGGATCCTGGCCTGGCTCAGGAACAGTGTGGCCAACAGGTCCAAGGAAGTGATTCTGCCTCTGGACTCAGCACTGGTGAGGCCACCCCTGGAGTGCTGTGTCCAGCTCTGGGCCCTCAGCTCAGGAAGGACATTGAGGTCCTGGAGCAGGTCCAGAGGAGAGCAACGAGGCTGGGGAAGGGACTGGAGCACAA
>NW_020897836.1:791677-792346 GCF_003984885.1 Neopelma chrysocephalum | reverse complement strand
TGCTGGCCCCAAACCCCGGGCAGAGGATCCAGCTGTGGCCAAGGAGGGAAGGAATCTTCTCCCTCAAGCTGCCAGCCTTGCTCTGCCAACTGGTATGAATTCAGCCTGGCACTGCCAACTCCCCCTGCCCCTGCTGCCCACCAGCACCTTGGGCTCTGCTCCCAGGGGCCACCAGACCCCACTGACATGCAGGGATTTCATCCCTCAGGGAGAAAAACTCTGCTTTTTCCACAGCTAAAGCTCAGGGGATTCCTCTGGGAACATTAATCCCGCTGCCAAGGTCCCTGTGGATGGCAGCCTGTGCCCCAGGGGTGAGGAGGAACATCCCAATGAACTTCTGGCTCAGCCCATTTCTTTGCAATTCAAGCTCTTTCTGTTAACTCCCAACTACTTATTTTGAGTGTTGAAGAACAGGGACCTCCAAAAATCACCCAGTCCAAGCTCTCCTGGGAAAGGGAACCTTGATCAAGCCTAATCTCCAATTAGAACAGTTCAGGTCACCTCAGCAAACCAAAAGTCAATAACCAAAGCCAGTAACTCTCCTCTAAGAATCACCTTTGCTGTCCAAATCCCACCTCCAATATGAACATTTAACAGTGCTCCTGAATTATTTTATACTATGAGAAGCTCAACTTCTTCTTCACATCCTCAGCTTTGGAACACTGAGAA
>NW_020897836.1:722282-791667 GCF_003984885.1 Neopelma chrysocephalum | reverse complement strand
CTTTAGCTTTGCCACATTAAATCACCATTCAAATTTTCCACATTAAAATCTTTCCAACAGAAGCTCTTTCTGTTAATTCTCAACTACTTATTTTGGGTGTCAAAGAACAGGGACCCCCAAAGATCATCTGCTCCAAGCTCTCCTGGCAAAGGGAGCCTTGATCAAGCCTCATTTCCAATTACAACAATTAACACTCTTACAGCCACCTCAACAACCCCAACAATCAAAGCCAGTAACTCTCCTCCAACCATCACCTTCTTCTCTGCTTATTGTACATTAAATGTAGTTTCACCCATTTCATTTGCATTCCTGTGCAAAAAATCCCTTTAATCCTTGCTGTCCAAATCCCACCTCCAATATCAGCATTTAACAGTGCTCCTGAATTATTTTATACAATCAGAAGCTCAATTATTTCTTCACATCCTCAGTTTTGGAACATTGAGAAAGCTCTGGGTATCCCCTGATTTTTAATTTATTCTTCTTTAAAATCATACCATTTGTATCACACAAATTGGAGTTAAGAAAACGCTCATTCCTTTAGCTTTGCCACATTAAATCACCATTCAAATTTTCCACATTAAATCTTTCCAACTGAAGCTCTGTTAATTCTCAACTACTTATTTTGGGTTTTGAAGAACAGGGAGCCCCAAAGATCACTTGGTCCAAACTCTCCTGGGAAAGGGAACCTTGATCAAGCCTCATTTCCAATTAGAACAAGTAAAATTTCCAAGTAATAATGAACATTCTGGAATGAAGCCACCAATCTGCAGCATTTGAGAATGAAAACCAAAAGCTCGATCCTCCTGGATCTGATTTGTAATATTTATGTTTAGCTCAATGCAAAAAAATCAAAAACTTGGATTAAATCATCCTCATAATCAAAAATAAACTGAAAGAGGGAACAGGCAAAATGTTTTCACTGATAAAAGTTGAAATATAGAAACAGGCAGAAGATTCTTTTGGGTTACTCTGCTCCTGCACCCCCTGGACCTGGAGGAGCAGTCAGGGAAGAACAAGCTTGGCTCAGCTCCCACCTGGAATTCCCAGAGCCCAGCTCAGGTTGTCAGAGCAGCACTTAAAGCCCAGAGCAAAACAAACCCAGAGAAGGAAGCAACAACCTCCAAAAAAAAAAAAAAACCCACAACAGAACCCGACACTCAAAAAGGAGCAAAACCACCCGACTTGTGATGGATAAAACAAGCAGCAGGAGATAAATCCACTGGTTTGTAACATCACACACAGCTCAGAATCATGAAGTTGAAATTTGTCTGTGAAGCAGCACTTAAAGGAACTTAATTTCTATTTAAATATATAAAAGAATAAGTATTAGAGCAAGAACCATCCCTGCTGTCCTGGGGCAAATCATCCTTCCTGAAAACACACAGGGAAAAGTCCTTCTGCACTCAATTCCCATGATCCTTAAAGTCAGACTTGCCTTTAACACATGATACTAATTCCCATGGCCTTTTCCTACTTTTTGTTTTAGTCTTTGTTATTTTCCCTGGTAGGACTGAACCTCTCCCAGTCCATGGCTCTTCCCAGGAACGTTTCTAAGAGCTGATGTGGCACCTACCACTGGTCACCACGTGGCTGTTGCACCTCTGAGCTCCTTGAGAGCTCTGGGATGAAAGTTCTGAAAGGATCATTTGCCTTTTGGGTTGTCCTCTTGTACCTTCCCTGGCACAGAAGGATGGATGTGACATCCACAAACATCTCCAGCCCCAAGTGTCCCACAGGGGCTGTTCAAGGACACAAAGGCACCTCCCAACATTTTGCAACACTCAGAACCTGTGCAGGTGCCCCAAGCCCTTCACACCTCTGGGAACCACCCTGGGAACAGCAGGACACAACTCCAGGTGCCAGAGAAGTGTAACTCCACGGGAAGGATCTTCCCAATGCTCTCAGGAGAGGAAAGTGCAGGAAGACACTGATTCCAGAGCATGGATGTGATGGGACACGAGCTCCAGAGATCTCTTCCCTGTCTCCAGCACTGACATGAACACAGCAAAGTGCACAGAGCTGTGTGTGAGCCTTTCCAGGGAATGAGAGGCTCCATGGGGCCACTCCAGCTCAGCTTGGAGAAGAAAAAGCTTCAGGGAGACCTCCAGCACCTTCCACTACTCCAGGACCTTCCACTACTCCAGGACCTTCCACTACCCCAGGACCTTCCACTACCCCAGGACCTTCCACTACCCCAGGACCTTCCACTACCCCAGGACCTTCCACTACCCCAGGACCTTCCAGTAGTTAAAAGGGGCTTACAAAAAAAAAGGGGAACAGCAACTTTTTACACAGGACAAGGGGAAACACAGCTAAATTTAAAGTGGAGAGACTCAGATTAGATGTTAAGAAGAAATTCTTCCCTGTGAGAGTGGTGAGGGACTGGAATGGAATTCCCGAAGAAGATGTGGCTGCCCCACTCCTGGAAGTGTCCACAACCAGGTTGGAGCAACCTGGGCTAGTGGAAGGTGTCCAGTGGCACTGGATGGGTTTAAGGTCTCTCCAACACAAACTATTCCATGATTCCAGCCCCTCTGTCCCTGCATTCCCAGAAGGGTCAGTGACCCAGCCATCAACACCCACCCCTGCCCGGGGCACAACAAGGCACGAAGAGAACAGAATAACTGCTAATTTAAAGTTATTAAGTCGTAACTAGGGTAATAACAGAACACACACGCCCTTTTCCCAGGAGGGGAGGAGGGTCCACCCTTCTCCCAGGGGAGAGCGCAGGGCATGGAAGGACCAGCCCGGCCACAGCCCCCCCTGGAGCAGGAGGGGAAGGGCGGGCTCAGCTCACTCGCGTCCCCCCTTGCTCTGGGATGGAAGAACGACCTGCTAAAAGCCCCTTGATGGGGCAGAAGGTGCGTTCAGCCCACTTATCCCACCGGCACAAGGAGAAACACGAGTCCGGACCAGCCTGTCACACCCCCACCACCGCCCCCAACTCGGGCCGGGCGGGAGCAGCTCCCGCCTCCAAGAAGCCGTACTCACCGGGACCCGCTCCTGTTCTTCTTCTTCTTCTTCTTCCTCCTGCTCCTCCTCGTCCTGTCCCGGCCCCATGGGCGGGTCGGTCCCGGTGTCCCCCGTCCCCGTGTCCCGTCCCCTCCCCAGCGCGGCCGCGCCGGAGCCGCCCCGTCGCCAAGGACTCGCGCCCGCCGCGCGCGCGCGCGCGCGCGCACGCGCGGGGACCGCCCCTTCGCCGCGCCGCGATTGGCCGACGGAAGAGAAAGGGCGGGGCGCGGGGGAGGCATCCGGCGCGCTGATTGGTGGCGGGAGGGAAAGGGGGCGGGGAAAAGGGGGGAGGGGCGGGGCCGGGCGGGTGAGGGAGGGCGCGCGGGCGGGTGGTGGTTTTGGCGGGCGGGGAGGGGGGAAATGCCCGGATGGAGCGGGGGGGAGCGGGTCCATCCCGCCCTCAGGGGGGTGTGGGAGCGTAATTAGGGAGTTATGGAATGGTTCGGATTGGGAGGGAGATTAAGCATCATCCAGTTCCACCCCCTCCCATGGGCAAGGACACCTTCCACTCTCCCAGGTTGCTCCAAGCCCCGTCCAACCTGGCCTTGGACACTTCCAGGGATCCAGGGGCAGCCACAGCTTCTCTGGGAATTCCATTCCAGTCCTTCACCACCCTCGCAGGGAGGTATTTCTTCCCAATAGCCCATTTAACAGAATCACGGAATCTTTTAGGTTGGAAAAGACCTCTGAGGTCATCGAGTCCAACCTTTGACCCAACACCACCTTGTCACCCAGGACCAGGTCACCTGGTCACCAAGTGCCACATCCAGTTGTCCCTTGGACACCTCCAGGGATGGGGATTCCACCATCTCCCTGGGCAGCCCCTTCCAATGTCGAATCACCCTTTCTGTGAAGATATTCTTCTTCATGTACAACCTAAACCTCCCCTGGTGCAGCTTAAGACCATTGTCCTCTTGTCCTATCCCTGCCCTCTGACACTGGGAAGCCATTCCCTGTGTCCTGTCCCTCCATGCCTTGTCCCCAGTCCCTCTCCAGCTCTCCTGGAGCCCCTTCAGGCCCTGCAAGGGGCTCTCAGCTCTCCCTGCAGCCTTCTCTTCTCCAGGGGAACCCCCCCAGCTCTCCCAGCCTGGCTCCAGAGCAGAGGGGCTCCAGCCCTGGCAGCAGCTCCGGGGCCTCCTCTGGACTCTCTCCAGCAGCTCCACGTCCTTGTGCTGTTGTTCCCAGGGCTGGAGGCGGCTCTGCAGGGGGGTCTCAGCAGGTGCACACTGAGAGGAAATTCCTGCAAATTAGTGGTTTTCCAAATGAGCTTGGTGGCCGTGAGCTTGTCCTGTGACAGTGAACCATTTCCCTTCTCTTCTGTGCCAGCCCACTCACAGAGATCCCTGAATTCCCAGGCTCTGGGGCTTGGTGATGGACATCCTTTGAAATCTCACAGCAGGCATTTTGAGACGGTGCTGTTGTTACCAGCAATTTTCTAAGGAGGGAAATCCATTCAGTTCACTCCAAATCTCCAGCAGGAGAGATGCTCAGTGGTGGACTGTCAGGGACTGTTTTCCCACTCGAGCTGACAAAAGGAGAAGCCTGGAGTTTGAGGAGATGCTCTGCAGCCTGGGCAGGTGGAGAAGCTGAGATGAATCTCTGTATAAACACCTTTAGATCTGGGTGTCAGTGGGCTCCCTGCAATTCTCCATCGCTTCCTGATCCCTGGAATCCTCCTTTGCTCCCCTTCAGGTGCCAGGAGGGAATGAGGAGCTCCACTTTCCCCTGGCACAGCCAGAACCTGGGCTAGTTGGAAGGTGTCCCTGCCCACAGCAGGGGGTTGGAACAAGATGAGCTTTAAGGTCCCTTCCAAACCAAATCGTTCCATGATAACATTCTCCCTGAGACATTCCCTACAAGCCCTGCTTAACATTCCACATTTCAGCTGGTTGTCAGCAAGGGCAAGGCAGGAATTTCCCCTTAAAATCCCGATTTTTTATTTATTTACTTATTTCATTTGCTTCCTCTAAAGCTCCAGGAGGAGGTGACAGCTGAAGCTGGAGCAGCAGAAGATGCAGCTCACTGATCTGACACGGCACTGACAGTCCTTCCCTCATGGATCAAGAACTGTGGAGGAGGGAGAGGAATCTCCAGGGTCATCGACTGCAGCTCCACGAGCCTTGTTTTTACAGACAGAACCTTGTTTAATCTTTCATAAAGTTATTGAGCTCCATCTCAAAGGCAATTAAAGCCTTTCTGGTGTGGGTATTAGCAATATATCCAGCTGTCCGTATGGATATACCTCCAGACTGCCCGGTGATATCAGATAATAAATAACCTCACCGTTTTTTATTCTCTACTAATAGCCAAGCTGAATTAGACTGAAAAATAAAGGTGCCTCCATCACATTTCCTGTCTCCTGAGTTATTTATTCTGCTTGGAGCGTTTCTCTGCCATGTAACATCTCCCAAAAGGCAGAGCCTGCGTTGGTTCCGTGGTGATTTGGGTGTTATTTTTCAGCACTCGATGAATCCGAGCGCTCGAGGACGTCAAGGCAAACATTCCTTAAAATAATTAAAATGCTGACAGGGAAAATGCAGCTTGATATCCAAAACCATCTCCTGTTACAAATGCAATTAAATTTGTCGGGCTCAGCCTTCCCCAGTCCTCGTTTAACCGCATCCCTAAAAATCAGCACCTGGTGATTTACGAGCGAGGCTCGAGAAAACAACACGTCACGAGGTGAGGGGATGAGGTGCTGGGTGAGGAAAAGGCAGGAATAAAAGAGTAAATCCCACTGCAAGCAGCAGCAATTCCATGGCTTGCTTTCCCTGGAAGTACAAGGAGCTGCCTGCCTGATTTCAGTGCCGTTTTCCACTAATCCCAGGGAGAGCCTGGAGCTCTAATAACGGATCCAAATGTCACCGGGGAGGAAAACTTGCCATTTGCTTTTCTCGGCTGCAAAGTGACTGAAGGGCTCCTCTTGTCACACAATCCCGAAATTCTGTCATTCCCTTTATTTTTAGCCGAGCGATTCGCAGGCAGGGAGGGGAGGAGGGCGGCTTTGCTGCCTGTTTATCGCTTACACATCGCACAGGAAGCCGTTCACGTTCCTTATTAATTTTCTAACAATATCCAGAGACTTACTCAGGCGGAGGTTTAATGTGCTAAAAGCCTTTCCAATAAAATGTCACTCGAAATGAAAAAAATCGGAGAGGAATTTTTAAAAAGGCCATTGCTTGGGGAGGGGGAAGTGGGATTTTTGGAGAGAGAGGGACCTGCCTGGTTCGGCTTCCCCCAAAATTCTGTGAACCCCGAGGGCTTTTAAAGGTGAACTTTAAGGTATTAAGATATAGGACTGATTAATGTGCTAATTGCAGAGGAGAAGATAAAGTACAGGTGTTCCTAGTGACTGCAGATATCTTGGAAAAAATGAATATTTAAACATCAGGTCGTGGCTGGTGCCAATGACGTGTTAATTGCCAAGTTTTCGACGTGGGAATTCTTTCTATCTTGGATCCACGTGACAGAGGACTCTGGATGTGAGCTCAGTGGAAGTGATTAATAACAGAGATAGCCAGAACTGTGACTGTTACAACCCCTTAATTCATAGTCTGTGTTACTCCCCACACCTGATGGGACCAGGCAGCCTGGGAGGACAAACAGTGACAAGGTCATAAAATCCTGGAATGGTTTGGCTTGGAAGGGACCTTAAACACCATCCAGTTCCAACCCCCTGCCGTGGGCACGAGCACCATCCACTGTCCCAGGTTGCTCCAAACCTCATCCGAAACCTGGCTTTGAACACTTCCAGGGATTGGGGCATCCACAACCTCTCTGGGCAGCCTGTTCCAGATCTAATTGAGTTTCCAGGCTGTTGGATTTATATGCACTAAGGTGGCTGAAAACTCATAATTATTGGGATCTGATCCACAGGATTGTTCAGCTGTTCTGGAAAATAAACCTCAGCTGTTATAATGTTTGTGCCTTCCAGCGTCAGGCAACTCAAGGACACGGCCACCTGACTAAGCTTTTTCTTCCTGGTTTGTGATGGAAAAAAAATGGTGTGATTTAATGGGAGAGATGCAGGTAATCTCTACAGAGTCTCAGTTTAAAAAAAAAAGAAGGAAAAAAAGCAAGGAAGTGAAGATAAAGCGTGTCAGTGGGCAGAGGGGTGGGCAGCAAGGAGAGAGAAAGTGCTGACACACCAGAAGAGTGATTAGGCAGGTGAGTCAATTAGTGAGGGACAGTGGGAGTGCTCTGCTAAAACAGGAGCTGAAAGGTGTATTATTAGTGCAAGGGAAGGAGTTCAGGCTGTGGCTGCAGGCCATGAAACCAGGAATTAGGATAACGACGATAATAACGAGGTAGAGCTCCCGAGCGCAGCGCAGGCACCGAGGAGTCAGAGCTGCTCGGGGGAACACGGGGATAAATGTATGAATGGGGAGGCTGTGCCATGGTTTACTAGGATGGGATGGATGGAACAGAACCAGTGTGGGAAGGAGGAAAAGCTGGAAACGGGTTTTTCTCCTTGCTGGCTGCTGCGGCACCGACGATGTTCCACAACTGCTGGAATCCTGTCGGAGAAAACAGGAGGTTTATTAGCTGATTCTGGCTAAATCAGATTGAGGGATAAACAGATTCAGGGCTTAAAGGCTGTTTCTGCTCAGAAAAGAGAAAATCAGGATTAAACCCGGAAAACAGTTTAATGGGATGAAGTGATCTGAGGAATTCCGGCTCAGCATCCCTCTGCCAAACCTCAGGCACCTAACTGGGATATTTCAATTGGAATGGTGGCTGCCTCACGGCCCATAGTGACAGATAGGAACATGGAATTGTTTGGGTTGGAAAAGACCTTACAAACCATCCAGTCCCACCCTTGCCATGGGCAGGGACACCTTCCACTAGCCCAGGTTGCTTCAAGCCCCGTCCAACCTGGCCTTGGACACTTCCAGGGATCCAGGGACAGCCACAGCTTCTCTGGGAAATCTGTGCCAGGGCCTCCCCACCCTCAGGGTAAAAAATGACTCAGGAACCCCCTCACTGAGGGGACACATTTCCTTCCAGAAGGAAAACCAAACACCTGCTTTAAGTACTCTGGAGGACGGCAAAAATCAGGTTTAATAGACCCAAGTTTTGGGAACCTGAACCTAGAGAAAGCCTGGAATTTCTTCCTGTCGGTGGTGCTTTGGTTGTTTAAAATTTTATTCCATACATGGTGATGAAAACCCTGCGTTGGAAAGCTCTGGATCTGGGTGGGAAACAACCTCAAGGAGGTTACTGGGAAAAAACAGGGAGCCCAAGAGAAGGATCAAGAGGACTTGTCAACAAATAAAGGTTTTTTTCTTAGGGGCCGGGACGCAGTTTGGAGCGGGAAAGTGTCATTTGGGATGAGAAAAGGAACTCCGGTGTCTTCCTGGGTGATGCTGAGCCCTGATTTCAGGCAGAAGGAGAACATGAGCCAGAGTGTGCCCAGGTGACCAAGAAGGCCAATGGATCCTGGCCTGGAGCAGGAACAGTGTGGCCAACAGGTCCAGGGAAGTGATTCTGCCCCTGGACTCAGCACTGGTGAGGCCACCCCTGGAGTGCTGTGTCCAGTTCTGGGCCCTCAGTTCAGGAAGGATATTGAGGTCCTGGAGCAGGTCCAGAGGAGAGCAATGAGGCTGGGGAAGGGACTGGAGCACAAGTGCTGTGAGGAGAGGCTGAGGGAGCTGGGGCTGTTCAGCCTGGAGAAGAGGAGGCTCAGGGGAGACCTCCTCACTCTCTGCAACTCCCTGACAGGAGGGGGGAGCCAGCTGAGGGTTGGTCTCTTTTCCCAGGCAACTCTCAGCAAGACAAGAGGGCTCAGGGTCTGCAGCTGTGCCAGGGGAGGTTTAGGTTGGATATTAGAAAGAATTTCTTTGCAGAGAGGGTGATCAGCCATTGGAATGGGCTGCCCAGGGAAGTGGTGGATTCTCCGTCCCTGGAGGTGTTGAAGGTGAGACTGGATGTGGCATCAGTGCCATGGGCTGGGAAGCACAGCGGGGTTGGATCAAGGTTTGGACTTGATGATCTCGGAGGTCCCTTCCAACCCAGCTGATTCTATGATTCTGTTCTATGATTTGGGACAACCTTTCTCCAGTGACCAAAAGTGGGCTGATCCCTGCTCCGAACTGTGCCGGCTGGGACATCCCCGTGGACAGACAGTGCAGCTCCTGCAACCACCACAGGCACAGCTTCGGGGCTGGTGTCTTGACTCACATCTTATGCAATCCTTCTCCTCCCCAGGAAGCCAGAAAGAACCTATTAAATCTGCCCACACAGCGTCTCTAATGCCTGAGCTGAAAGTGGCAGGGAATTATGATGGATCTATGGAGCCCTTCCCCGGGTTTTTGGGCGGATCGGGGGGAAAGTTCCTTCAGAAAAATGCACGGCTCATTATGGATTTTCCAGCTGTGATAATGTCTGAAGGTCTTTCTTTAATTAAAGCCAAGCTTTACAACTGAACATTTCTGGTAGGAGTCTGCAGGGAGTAGCCTTTGAATGGGTAAATCAGCTGCCTTGAATAAACCACTTGTCAGGCTTAACCACTTGTCCTTGAGCTCTGTGCTAAGTTTAAACGGGAAAATGAGTGAATTTAGTGGTGATGAGAAATGACAAACTGGCAGTGCTGGAAACTGGGGGTTTTCTTTCACCCTCAGGTGCAGAGCAGCTCCTGCAGAACATTTTCTGTCTGTGCCGTCCCTTCAGCTGCTGCTGCTCTGACAGTGGGATTGTTTGTGCTCCATCACCCATTCATTCCTTGCTTCTTGTGCTGCACAGAGTTCCAGAGACATTCCCCTGATCCACTGGGAGGGTGGGGAGGCCCCTCTGCTCTGGAGCCAGGCTGGGAGAGCAGGAGGGTTCTCCTGGAGAAGAGAAGGCTCCAGGGAGAGCTGAGAGCCTCTTGCAGGGCCTAAAGGGGCTCCAGGAGAGCTGGAGAGGGACTGGGGACAAGGCATGGAGGGACAGGACAAGTGGGAATGGCTTCCCAGTGGAAAAGTGAAGATTTATATGGGATATTGGGAAGGAATTGCTGGCTGGGAGGGTGGGGAGGCCCTGTCCCAGGTTGGGCAGAGAAGCTGTGGCTGCCCCTGGATCCCTGGAAGTGTCCAAGGCCAGGTTGGATGGGGCTTGGAGCAACCTGGGCTGGTGGAAGGTGTCCCTGCCCATGGCAGGGAGTAGAACTGGATGATCCTTAAGCTCCCTCCCAACCCGAACCATTCCATGATTTTATAATCGTTCTGGTGGCTTTTAGGCACTTTCAGACCTCGTTGTGCCAGGACTACCTGCTCCTTCAGGCTGATCTCCAAATCTGCAGCAGCATCAGGGCTCTGAGGCTGTGCCTGTGGAAGCCCAGGCACTTGGGTTATACCTGAAATGTTGAGAAGTCTTAAGTTTTCAGCATCTTCTCCAACTGCAGGCTCACAGGTCTGCCCAGCACAGCAGTGCCCTCATGCCTTGCCATTCAGGGTATGTGAATTGTGGGTCAAGTTGAGCTGACAGGTGGCTTAAACCTGAGTTTCCATCTTTACACTGAGTTTCCTACATTTGCATTGCGTGTTTAAACCTTCTACAGTGCAGGATGGGATCCAGTTGCCTAAAATTAGCAGGTAATTTAGTCCAAGGCGCTTCCAAATCTTCCTGAAGTTGGGAGAGGGGGGGCAAGTCCCTCATTCTCCTGCAATAGCAGCTTTCAGTGATCCCTCAGGCATTAAACCCCTGAAATGTGGGAATCTGCTGTAGGATCAGTTGAATCACTCCTGCAATTCACTGGGATCAGTTCCTGTTGCCCACCCAGAGACATCCAGAGCCACCTGAGATGCAGCAGAGTGCCCAAGGCATCCATCCAGAGCCAGTAAACCCAACACCAGACCTATGGGAGACCTGTGCCCTTGTGGAAATGGAGATGTGATACCTCTGGCATCTCAAGTAGCACCTGGTGCCTCTGTGTGGGCAACAGAACTGAGCCTCAGACTTTAATCGACCCTAAAGGGAGCTCAGACACCTCATTCAGATGCAGCTCAGGTGTTCCCATGTTCACCTGCTCCTGTTTCAGGAGCTCCAGCCTTGTAACTTATTTTTGCACTCTCAAGAGGAGCCAAATGCTCGATATTTGCAACGTGTTTTCCCCGACTGTGATTTTTGAAGCATCCTGCTCTCTTTCCTCATTGACCATAAACCCACAGTCAGCATTTCCATGACGTCCAGATGACCAGGATTAATCATAGAATCATAGAATCAGCTGGGTTGGAAGGGACCTCTGAGATCATCAAGTCCAACCCTTGATCCAACCCCGCCGTGGTTCCCAGCCCATGGCACTGATGCCACATCCAGTCTCAGCTTAAAAACCTCCAGGGATGGAGAATCCACCACTTCAGGGATGGAGAATCCACCACTTCCCTGGGCAGCCCATTCCAATGGCTGATCACCCTCTCTGCAAAGAAATTCTTTCTAATCTCCAACCTAAACCTCCCCTGGCACAGCTGAAGACCCTGAGCCCTCTTGTCTTGCTGAGAGTTGCCTGGGAAAAGAGACCAACCCCCCGCTGGCTCCCCCCTCCTGTCAGGGAGTTGCAGAGAGTGAGGAGGTCTCCCCTGAGCCTCCTCTTCTCCAGGCTGAACAGCCCCAGCTCCCTCAGCCTCTCCTCACAGCACTTGTGCTCCAGTCCCTTCCCCAGCCTTGTTGCTCTTCCCTGGACCTGCTCCAGGACCTCAATGTCCTTCCTGAGCTGAGGGCCCCGAACTGGACACAGCACTCCAGGGGTGGCCTCACCAGTGATGAATTCCCTGCTCAGCCACCTCACCTCTGCCTTGTGCCCACCCTTCAGCCTCCTCTACCCCCAACTCCCCTGCCCTTCTCCCAGGTTACCTGGTCTCAGCTCATCCCTGAACCCAGCTCCGTGCCCCGTGGTCGGGGTGCAGAGGATTTGGGGTGGATTTTCAAAACTGAAATCCCAACAGCACAGACCAGTCTGAGCCCTGGGGTGTGAGCTCCCTTTGTAATCTGTGGAGGAAAATCCAACTCTTTCAGGACATGAGTCAGCTGATCTCTTTTAGGTCTCTATTTTAGGAGGAGATGAAGCAAGTCCTCAAATCTTCTGTTCTTCTGTGTCAGCTCTAAAGGTGACTTGCTCAAATGGAGGTATCTCTGAAAGTCTGTCTTTGGTCTGATGAATCGCAGCAATGAAGGGAAAGGGTGACTTCATCCATTATAAATTCCTTCTTTGGATGGATTCACTCAGTCTCAACTTCTGCTACCTGGCTAATACACTATTCACTCCTTGAAGTTCCCTGTCTTCTTTGCTCTGCCTCTTTCCAGGGAGAGGATCTTGCCTAATATTCCCAAGAATTCATGGTCAGCGTGTGTTGTGGCCCTTCCCTGCCTCCTGAGCTTCCCTGCCCTCCCCCTGCCTTTCATTCTTCTCCTCTGTGCTCACCAATGTAGGATTTTCTTGATCATCTCCACACTTATCTCAAATATCTCACTCTGTCTCCTTTGAACTCACTTTTATCTCGTTCCCTGCTCTGCCCTCACATCCTCGTCCTGCTCATTTCTCCTCATAATCCACTTTAGATTCTCTTATGCCCAAAAACCTTCACTCTGAAAGCCATTTGATACCTCCATTCCTGCCCAGCCTTGACTCTCTCTCCAGCTCTAAGGTCACTGAACACATTGAACAAGTCCCTCTTTAAGGCTGGAAGGGACTTGCTGGATCCAACTGGATCAGGTTGCTCAGGACTTTGTCCAGTGAAATTCTGAATATCTCCAAGGATGGACATACCAAGCCTATCCTGGATTCTTACAGTGCCCATCCCATTCCAGTGCCCTGGTCTTTCCAGAGTCCCTCATGAAAGTTAAATGAACAAAATGTTAATAAGTTAGATCTCAAAACCAGTGGTTCATCCTCATCTTCCCTGACCCATCAAGCACTTCCAGAATTTACACTGATCTTGAAGTCTTGTTTTTCTCTGGAATCTTCCTATTTCTCCTGTGGCTCCTTCAATGTGGAGTTTGGAGGATATTTCTCTCTCCTTTGTGAGGTGGACAAGGGGCGGGAGATGCCCCAGCCCAGACCCCCCCGTGCCCTGGGCTGATCCCCCAGTGTGGGCAGCAGGGCAGGGGGGGATTCTGCCCCTCTGCCCCTGTCTCAGGTGAGACCCCCCTGCAGAGCTGCTCCTGGGAACAACAGCACAAGGACGTGGAGCTGCTGCAGAGAGTCCAGAGGAGGCCCCGGAGCTGCTGCCAGGGCTGGAGCCCCTCTGCTCTGGAGCCAGGCTGGGAGAGCTGGGGGGGTTCCCCTGGAGAAGAGAAGGCTGCAGGGAGAGCTGAGAGCCCCTTGCAGGGCCTAAAGGGGCTCCAGGAGAGCTGGAGAGGGACTGGGGACAAGGCATGGAGGGACAGGACAAGAGGGAATGGATTCAGGGGATATTTGGGTGGGCTATTGGGAAGGAATTGTTGGCTGGGAGGGTGTTGAGGCCCTGTCCCAGGTTGGGCAGAGAAGCTGTGGCTGCCCCTGGATCCCTGGAAGTGTCCAAGGCCAGGTTAGACAGGACTTGGAGCAACCTGGACTAGTGGAAGGTGTCCCTGCCCATGGCAGGGGGTTGGTACAAGATGATCTTTAATGTCCCTTCCAACCCAAACCGTTCCATGATTCCCCCTCACCCCAGGACACGCTCCCTACCGGCAGCGCCAGCCCCCGTCCCTCGGTGCTGGAGTGCAAACCAGCACCTTCACACCCTTTCCCAGGCCATTCCCTGCTTTTTGCTGTGATTCCTGCAGAAAGCTGCCCAGCAGCCTCCTGGGGGGCTGAGCTGCCTTCCCGTCACGCCGGCTGACATTGGATCATTGTTTTCTTGCTCTCCTCCATCTGTCTGATTCCATCTGTTCTTTCTTCCCGGATCCTCAGACCTTTGCGAGACACAGACTGTCCTTTTTATTCCTGTGTCCTTTTCATTCCTGTGCCCTGGGGCGTGTGAGCAGGGCTAAAAGACACTTTAATGATAAATATTCCATAAAATAAACTGGGTTTTTTATGTAGTTTATATACAAATAATAGTTCTTTTTATTGAATTCACAGAAATGTTGCCCGGCCTTCGTCTCTCGCGAGAAAGAAGAGAAGCCTTGAATTGGTACAAGATTTGACCTCCCCAAATCTTCCTTGGGGGAAAACAAGTGCCTACCTCAGTTTTAACCATCTGATCATCCCTAAATTACTGAAGTTATAATTATAAACCTCCAAAGTAAGACTAATAACATGCAACTGCAGCTCATTTTCAGACTTGGCTGAGAAAAGGCTGTAACCAGACTGAGCAATTTTCATTTAGGCAAATTAAGGATTTAAATTTAGCCTGGTAACTCAAATCCCACGAATCATAAACCATCGCCCCATGTTCACTGCACCATCATTTTCTTATTATTTCATGGTTTCTGACCAGTCAAAAACCATCATCCCAGTATTAGTCATGCACTGGAGGTCTGGGAACTTATAATACTTTACATTGTGTTTCTTTCTTACTTCATGGAAAAAAGGATTTTTTTTTTATTGCTTTACTATTGAAGTACAGTACAGTCCTATTTTGGGATATAAAGCCTTAAAATTGGCTGGGTTTTTATACTTTGTAAAAATAAGAGACCTGCGTGAGAAACTATTTAAATGCTCATTCTTCAGTTTAATACCCAGCACCAGAAGCAGTAAAAGATTTTGCTCTTAATCATATTAATGAAGTTGATTATTTTAGGAATGCAGGCTGCCAAGCAAGTTCTCTATTTTAGACTGCAACAGCATCATAAATTAACACAGCAATTAAAAGAAAACGCGTGGCAAATAACAAATATGTGAAGGTGGGATGGTTTGGCAGAGGGAGAATGGTATCAAAGCAAGAGAGACCCAGGAATGTATTTTATAGGATCCCAGTTGTCCCACTTGGTTATTCCCAGTGCAGTCAAGGAGGAAATGGGACTTCCTTGCATAAAAATTAGAATTATGTTATCAGGTGATGTTTTATACATGGACTCCTTTTTTTTTTAATCTGGAAGGGGTAATGACTTTAAACTAAAGTGGGAAGATTTAGATGGGATATTAAGAAGGAATTGTTGGCTGTGAGGGTGGGGAGGCCCTGGCACAGGTTGCCCAGAGAAGCTGTGGCTGCCCCTGGATCCCTGGAAGTGTCCAAGGCCAGGTTGGAGCAACCTGGGCTAGTGGAAGGTGTCCCTGCCCATGGCAAGGGTGGGACTGGATGATCTTTAAGGTCTTTTCCAACCCAACCCATTCTTGAATCCTCTGATTTTTTAACTTATACCCCAGAGACTTTCCCAGTTCTGGATACAGATTCACTCCACAGAAATCTAATGATAAAAAGATATATTTATACCTTGGGATTATAAAAGCCCCAGGCAGAAACAAAGTGCCAGGCACTGTCCAGGGGGAGGAAGGAGGTTTTTGATGTACAGAGTTACCCACCAAAGACTGAGGCAAGAATTAACTTCCAAAACTGCCCTGTGGTGCAGGAGGTCGTCCCCCTGGGGGCTCTGGCTGTGGGAAAACTCATGTGAGGTGTTGCTTCACCACTGACCTACTGGAAGTACCTTTTCTATGAGAAACAAACTCCCACTGTGAGAGCAGTTTGAGCTCTTCCTAATTATAAAATCATGGAATGGCTTGGGTTGGAAGGGACCTTAAAGACCATCACATTCCACCCACTGTGGATGGGGCACCTCCCACTATCCCAGGTTGCTCCAAGTCTTGTCCAACCCAGCCTTGGACACTTCCAGGGATCCAGGGGCAGCCACAGCTTCTCTGGGCAACCTGGGACAGGGCCTCCCCACCCTCACAGGGAAGAATCTCTTTGTAATATCTTCCCTCCTTCAGTTCATCCTCCCAATCATCCTCACAAATTCTGTCCCCAGCTCCTCTTTGTGACAGGTCACCAGTGCATTGGAGACATCAGGTTCTCCTGGAGGGTGGAACAGAGCTCAAGGACTTGGAGCCTCACCTCGTGCTGTTTTCCTGTCATACCTAAACCTGCCTTGAAGGCAGCACCAATCCCAGAATCTCAGAATATCCTCAGTAGGAAGGGACCCACAAGGACCACCCAGTCCAACCCTCAGCCCTGCACAGGCCCAGCCCCAAGAGTCCCCCCCTGTGCCCCAGAGGATCAGCCAAACCCTCCTGGAGCTCTGGCAGCCTTGGGGCTGTGCCCACTGCCCTGGGGAGCCTGGGCAGTGCCCAACCAGCCTCTGGGGGAAGAACCTTTGCCTGAGATCCAACCTGACCCTGCCCTGGCACAGCTCCAGCCATTCCCTGGCTGCTGTCCCTGGTTCCCCCCAGAGCAGAGCTCAGTCCCTGCCCCTCCTCTGCCCCTCCCCAGGAAGCTGCAGATCAGTAGCTCTCAGGAAAGCACATTTATGTGATAGTGCCATTAACTTCTCGAGAAGATAAGAGAGAAAATTACCCTTCCCTATCCCAGCAGTTTGCCAGTTCTGATGGAGAACAATTCCTGCTGGGGAATTGTGAACGTTTCCCATTGGCAGGTTTCCTCCTACCAGCCCGTGGGTGAGGGTGGCAGCCGCTCACTCTGCCCGTGCTGGGAGCCAGCCTGGGTGAGGGAAATGATATTCAGGGCCCCAACCATCATCAGTCCTAAAGGATTTTGTGCCCATTTTCAACCCACGGATGGATTCCGTTGAGTTTTCCGACGTGGAAAGTCTTCCCTGCCTGGGAAGAGCTCGTTTACTCATCCATCGAGAGCCATCCGGTGATGCAACGCTCCACGTAGACGGTGAGGGGTTCCAACCCAGAGCTGAGGGGTGATAAAAGAGAGATGAGAGGAAAGGAAAAGAAAGGCGAGGCAAGGATAATTGATAAAAATATAATTCCGCTGATAATTCCATCTGTCAGACTAATAACCCGCTCGTAATGTGGGTTTTTTTTAAATAATAATAACTCCTGCTTACATAACAGCTCCGAAATGTGGCTTCTTAAGGAGCTTGGAAGTATTAATTAAAGCCCAAAACAGGCATGGGAGGCGGATGGGAATCCACAGCGAACATTACTGTCATCACTCCCTCATTCCACAGGCAGGGAAGTTGGCAGAGGTGGCTCCAGGCTCTGCAGCCCTGCAGGCAAAGTTCAGTTTTCTCCGATGAGTTCCTCCCTGTGGAATGCAGAGACACAGGTGTGGAGCAAGGTCGGATGAGCAGGAAGGAGGGTTTGGATCACCTCTTGCCAGCGCTGCTTCAGTCAGACTTCAGATCCAGCAGTTGCTGGGGAGACACTTGGCTCTCCTGAGCGGGTTGGGCAGAGCTGTGATCACTCTGTGATGTTCAGAACTGTCTTCATCTTGCTCAGAGCTCAGCTTCTGGTGCTCCAAAGGTTGGAGCCCTTCTGCTCTGGAGCCAGGCTGGGAGAGCTGGGGGGGTTCACCTGGAGAAGAGAAGGCTCCAGGGAGAGCTGAGAGCCCCTTGCAGGGCCTAAAGGGGCTCCAGGAGAGCTGGAGAGGGACTGGGGACAAGGCATGGAGGGACAGGACACAGGGAATGGCTTCTCACTGCCAGAGGGCAGGGATAGATGGGATATGGGAAGGAATTCCTGGCTGTGAGGTTGGTGAGGCCCTGGCACAGGTGTGGCTGCCCCTGGATCCCTGGGAGTGTGCAAGGCCAGGCTGGATGGGGCTTGGAGCAACCTGGGCTAGTGGAAGGTGCTCCTGCCCATGGCAGGGAGGTGGAACAAGATTATCCTTAAGATCCCTTCCAACCTTTCCATCCCAAACCATTCCATGGTTCTGCTGCTCTTGGTAACCACCTGCTTTGTGTCTAAAGGCAGAACTGGCAACTGGGAAGAAGTGCTGGGTGATAAATCTGCCATCAACCCAAAAAAAGAGTGGGGTCTCTTCATGCACATCCCTGAGTTACAGATCACCTTCCTCCCCACTGCTGTCCTCTGGAGTGGACAAGGAAAATGAAACCAGCCTGAAGTGGGAGCTTGGACAATCATATAAAGCCAAGTCAAGTAAATCCTCATTTTGAGTCCCTGGATTCCTTGTGATGACTGGAAAATCACTACATGAGTTGTTGTCTGGATCAGACCTTCATTATTAGTGTTTTTAGTTATTGTTGATATTATTTGGGTCCCGGCAATGGTCTAACAAAGCAATGGTTTCCCTTGGGCTTGGAGGTACAGGAACACAACTCCAAGTCATTTGGCCTAAGCTGACACATAACAGGGACATAAAATGACCCCATTTTCCTTGTCCACACATGGCTGTCCCAGTTGGATTTCTCCAAGCTCCCATATCTCACAGACATCAGGCAGTGGAGCCTGGTGAGCAACCACACCCCCTGAAATATAGAATCATAGAATCATAGAATCATAGAATCAGGTTGGAAAAGACCTCTGAGATCATCAAGTCCAACCCTTGATCCAACCCCGCCGTGGTTCCCAGCCCATGGCACTGATGCCACATCCAGTCTCTTCTTAAAAACTTCCAGGGACGGAGAATCCACCCCTTCCCTGGGCAGCCCATTCCAATGGCTGATCACCCTCTCTGGAAAGAAATTCTTTCTAATCTCCAACCTAAACCTCCCCTGGCACAGCTGAAGACCCTGAGCCCTCTTGTCTTGCTGAGAGTTGCCTGGGAAAAGAGACCAACCCCCCCCGGCTCCCCCCTCCTGTCAGGGAGTTGCAGAGAGTGAGGAGGTCTCCCCTGAGCCTCCTCTTCTCCAGGCTGAACAGCCCCAGCTCCCTCAGCCTCTCCTCATGGGAATTGTGCTCCAGTCCCTTCCCCAGCCTCGTTGCTCTCCTCTGGACCTGCTCCAGGACCTCAGTGTCCTTCCTGAGCTGAGGGCCCAGAGCTGGACACAGCACTCCAGGGGTGGCCTCACCAGTGCTGAGTCCAGGGGCAGAATCACTTCCTTGGCCCTGTTGGCCACACTGTTCCTGCTCCAGGCCAGGATCCATTGGCCCTCTTGTCCCCCTGGGCACACTCTGGCTCCTGTTCAGCTTCCTGTCCATCCACACTCCCAGCTCCCTTCCTGCCTGGCTGCTCTCCAGCCACTCTGTCCCAGCCTGGAGCTGCCGGGGGTTGTTGTGGCCAAAGTGCAGGACCCGGCCCTTGGCCTGGTTGAACCTCATCCCATTGGAATCAGCCCATGGATCCAGCCTGTCCAGGTCCCTCTGCAGAGCCCTCCTGCCTTCCAGCTGATCAGCACTCCCCCACAACTTGGTGTCATCTGCAAATTTGCTGATGGTTCACTTGATCCCCTCATGTAAATCATCAATAAAGACATTAAACAGGACTGGGCCCAGCACTGATCCCTGGGGACACACTGGTGACAGATCCCAGCTGGATGCAGCTCTGTTTCCCACCACTCTCTGGGCCTGGCCATCAGCCAGTTCCTAACCCAGCCCAGAGTGCCCCTGTCCCAGCCTTTTCCAGGGATGTGCCATGGGAGACGGTGTCCAAGGCTTTATTGAAGTCCAGACAGACACACCCACAGCCTTCCCCTCCTCCACCACCTGAGCAGATCAGGTGTGTGTGGCACCAGAGCCTGTTTACATCAGCACAGACTCAGCTACTTATTTTTAAAACCCCAACAAGTCGCAATTGTCCCCTGCAGCTGCTGTTTGCTGAACCAAAAGCGTGTTCCTTCTCAGGTTTGAAGCTGTTATTTTTAGTTGCACAGACAAAAATGCAAACCTTTTTGGAGGGGTCACACATCCAGCAGTGTCAGCTCCTCATTTTCATCCCTGAAAGCCCAGCACGGACTCAAGGCTTTGTCCATCCCCACCTGTTGACCCTCGCTCCCCTGGTGAATCACTTTGTGATGCTGCCTCAACCTTTTCCTGCTCTCCCCCGCTCCCTTCAATATAGAAACAAATCTAAAACGGGCATTTGGTTTAAAAAGTGCATTTTATTCCCTTTCATGCCTGTTCCAGGCTGGTATTTCACACACACACACACACACACACACACACACACACAGGTTGTCAGAGCCTGGTGTTAACAAGGTGTGATGTGGACTTTTGTCTGGAAGGTCAATCCGAGTGTGGGGGTTATGACTCAACACCTGAGAGGTGTAAGAGATCCATCCTAATTCCTTGGGCTATCTCGGGCTTATGTGAGCGTGGCTCCCTTGGAAACAAGGCTTAGGTGGCTGTGCATCCATCCATCCTCTTTTTAGAGGAATAAATGTTCATTTTTCCTCGTTTTAAAGGAATAAAGTGAGAGCCACTGAGCAGCTTCAGCCTCAGGGCCACGAAGATGAGGAAGAGTCCAGAGGGGAAGCCACAGGAGGGACAGCTGAGGGCACTTGGATTGTCCAGTCTGGAGAAGAGGGGACTGAGGGGAGACCTCATTGGGGTCTTCAATACCCTCATGGGGGGCAGCTCTGATATCTGCTCTGAGTGACAGGGACAGGATCCAGGGAATGGCTGGAGCTGTGCCAGGGCAGGCTCAGGTTGGATCTCAGGCAAAGGTTCTTCCCCCAGAGGCTGGTTGGGCACTGCCCAGGCTCCCCAGGGCAGTGGGCACAGCCCCAAGGCTGCCAGAGATCCAGGAGAGTTTGGCTGATCCTCTGGGGCACAGGGGGGGACTCTTGGGGCTGGGCCTGTGCAGGGCTGAGGGTTGGACTGGCTGATCCATGGGAGTCCCTTCCAATGTTCTAAGATTTTATGACCCAAATGTTGTGAAAATCCAAAGAATGGAAGCATTTTTGTGGAGTCTGTTAATTAGAGCCTTATAAGACATCAGGGACCCAACTAAGAGCCACAGCTCTGTAGGACATCAGCCCTCACTGCCCACCTTGTTCACTTGGCCCATCACCCTTGGCTCCCCCAAATCCCATCCATGACTCTGGACTGACACTACTCTCACCTTCCAGACTATTCCTTATTTGGGAAGCTGCCCTTTCCACCTCCATCTCCTTTTCAGCTCCTCTTCCATCCCATTACCCTTTTCCCTGTTTGGTTTTCCTTTCCCCTGGACATGCCCACGATGTGCCACCACCACCATCTCCATCTTTCCCAGTGACTGACACTTCCCTTCTGCCAACTGAATCACTTGGGCTGGTTCAGCACAACGGACACACATCATTGTCCTTGGACACAGAGCTGGATGAAGGAATTGTGTCCCCTCAAGTTGCTTTTCCTCTTGTGATTTTGGGCTACAGAAAATAAAAAAATACAGAGGCCTCTGTGTTGTGGGTGTTTTCATGATTTTATCAGCAGGATTTCTGTAAACTTCCATCTGGGAATCAAGATGCCCTTGGCTTAGCTGTTTGTTGTCCACTCTACTAAGGTTTTAGCAGCTCCTTTGAAAGTCTGAGTGACCCAAGTATGGGATTTTCCATGATAAAACAAAGCTCTGGCTGAGCACAGGTCTCCGGAAGACCCTGGAATGCCACTGCCTTGGGAAGAGAATTCACCTGCTTTGTGGATTCTTTTGCTGCTGAAATGGAATTCAGCCACAAAGGCCACAATATCCATGGTTTTGGCGTTGGAGCAGGGCAGTGATCAAGGAAGTGAGAGGCAGAATTCCACCCGGTGCAGATAAGTGGGAGGTGAATTTCAGGAAATCATGGAATGGTTTGGGTTGGGAGGGACCTTAAAGACCATCCAGTTCCAGCCCCCTGCCATGGGCAGGGACACCTTCCACTAGCCCAGGTTGCTCCAACCTGGCCTTGGACACTTCCAGGGATCCAGGGGCAGCCACAGCTTCTCTGCCCAACCTGGGACAGGGCCTCCCCACCCTCCCAGCCAGGAATTCCTTCCCAATATCCCATCTGTCCCTGCCCTCTGGCACTGGGAAGCCATTCCCTGTGTCCTGTCACTCCATCCCTTGTCCCACATCCCTCTCCAGCTTTCCAGGAGCTCCTTTAGGCACAGCAAAGGCCCAATCTTGCTGACCCAGCAGCCAAATGTATAAAATGAAATTTGTTCCATGGCTGCAAAGCTGTACCTGGCACAGACAGTCTGCTGCTGCTTCCTCTTACTCCAGCTGCTCTGTTCATTGAGGCATCCTGGTTTTTTCCTTTTCCAACACCTCCTTTCAGTTGCTCAGGGCTTTTGCCAAACTGGAATCGTTTGGGCAAGAATTTTCCGGGACAAATGTCTCTCTCCAGCTGAGATCAAGTCTCAGGTAAAGCAGTCCTGTGGTTTTTCAGGAACGAGGAGAGGAGGGGAAAAAAAATGGTGTTTTGCCAGATTAGAAAACGGAATGTTATAAAATCTGGAGATACCTATCCCAGGAAAATCCACCTGGACATGCTTAGGGAAAGAGCTTTGGAAAAATCTGGTTATTTCCTTGTGTTCACCTGGTCTGGTGGAACATGTCCCTGCCCATGGGGTTGGAATGAGGTGGGATTTAAGGTCCCTTCCAAACCATTCCATGATTCTGTGATTTAAGGCGAGTTTCAGGCATGTTCCTTGAGCATGGATGAGTGTCTCAGCTCCTGACCGTGGACATGTGCTCTGCTGCCTCTGGGACATAATTTGGGAATATGGGAGCTCAAGGCAAATTTCTCAGCCAGTGCCAAGAGCTGACATGAATCCCAGGAAGCATTTAACCTACATACTTCCTAATTTTCCTTCCAAATTATCCTGACAGAACAAGAGTTTGGGGTGATGTAGTTGAGGATGTCCCTGTTCATTGCAGGGGGACTGGACAACCTTTAAAGGTCCCTTCCAATCCAAACCATTCCATTATTCTATAATATTGAAAATATAATGATTCTGTGATATTGGAAGTTTAATGAATCTGTAATAATGAAAATACAATGATTCTATAATATTGGAAGTAAAATGGTTCTATGAGAATGAAAATGCAATGATTCTATAATAACAATTATTATATAATAATGAAAATACATTGATTCTATAATAAGGAAAATACATTGATCCTATAAAAATGAAAATAAAATTGTTCTGTAATAATGAAAATAAAATTATTCTGTAATAAGGAAAATAAAATTATTCTGTAATAATGAAAATAAATTGATTCTGTAGTCATGAAAATACATTGATTCTGTAGCCATGAAAATACATTGATTCTGTAGCCATGAAAAGCAAATCTAGATGTTTTGGCAAAGATCATGATGGGAATTCGAACATCCCTGGGGTGTTAAAGCCTCAGCTCTTGGCCTTCCCTGGAAGAGCAACTCAACACCAACCAATTCCATGAGTCAGCTCCTCGGTGAGAGTCAATTTGTTGGCTCCAGGGCCCTGTGATTCGATGGAATTGGAAGTGGAATGCCAGGTTTCCATGAACTTGGACATGACAAAGGGGAGGTGAGACCCAACAGCAGGGAACAAACATTCCAGGCTCAGGAACAAACATTCCAGGCTCGGCTCAGGCCGGAGTCTGACATTTGCAAACCAGGCTGGCATTTATAGAACACATCAGAGAAGCATCAGGTATTATTCATCCCCCTCATTCCATGAACTGCAGAGGAGGCTGGAGCAAGGAGAGCTTGGAATCACCGAAGGGAACAAGGAGAAAATGCCGAATCACCCCCTGTGATGTAACACCTTCAAAGCCTTTCACGGGAAAACAGCGAAGTGTGACCTCATTTCATCTCCTGGAAAAACACAGGCGTGTTTTCTTCCTTGGAAATCTTCGAGCTTCCAGTGCTCTGGGGGTTTTTAGAGCTTTTATTATCCGTGTTGGAATTGGAAGCCTGAAAAGAGGGGGAAACAAGAGGAAAACGCCACGTGGAAGTAAAAATAGAAACTGTTCCATGTTCTGTACCAAAATTGGTTGTTTCAGAGCTAAAAGTAAATATTTATGGTCGTGTTCAGACCCTGAAAACAGCTGGATATGCCCAGGAGAAAGCAGGAAATGCAGGAAATGGGTATTTCCTGAGAAATCAGCTTTATTTATTTCACTGGGAAAAGAGGAAAGGAGGATTCAATCAGACCTTAAACTGTACATGGCATCAAATGTCTGTGTGTGTTTAAACTTGGAGGCAGGGCGGAGTCACAGAATCCTGGAATGGTTTGGGTTGGAATGGACCTTGAAGATCGTCCAGTTCCAACCTCCTGCCAAACCCCTGCAGGGCAGGGAATTTTCACCTCATAGTCCCTTTAAAACACTTCTCAAGCGTTAATGAATTAAACCTCACGATGTTCCTCTCTATCAGGTCCTGACCTGATGGGAGAGGGATGCTCCCAGCAATTAAACATTGGATTTGGAGCTCAAATCTGCTGTAGGAAAAGTTGATGATTCCAGGTGGGAATTCAAAAGGCCGAAATACGCAACAGGATTCACTGGATAACTTTCCATCGTGGGATCCTGATCCCCCAACTCCTCAGTCAGAGCTCCCTGTGTCCTTCCTGGTGCTCCCAGACTCAGGGATAAAGAGGAGCAGAGGGATAGGTCAGTGCATGGCCAGGATTCACCTGGATAAAGGGCTGGGATGGAGCCAGAGAGTGGGAGAGACTCAGGACTTCCAGAGGGTTTCCCAGTTCAAATATAACCTCTGTCTGGAGCAGAGGCACAGTCTAACCCAGATTCTGGGAATCACAGCAGCCAGGGATGAGTGTGAGCAGTGCTTTCAGACCTGAGAGCAGAAAGCATTAAAAAAAAAAGGAAATCAGATTTTTTTTTCTCTGTATACAGATCTACAAATCTGGGGAGTAACCTTTGTGTTCCCTGAACACTCTGTGTCCACAGCTCTGACCGAATCCTCATCCCTGGGTATTTTTTTTCCTGGCTGGAAAGGAAGGAAATGTTTGTTTTTCACAGAAAAAAAAAGCCATTGATTTGTTGATTTTTCCTGGGCAGAGTTTTAAAGGGCCAGCCCTAAAAGGGGTGATCAAGCTTTAGAAATGTCTCCTCTCAGGAACATCACTTTTTATTTTTATTTATCCATCGCCCCACAATTCCTTGAAGCAGACCCAGCTCCTCCTGCTTATTTTTAGCTGTGAACTGGAGCAGTGAAGGAGAAATTGGTGTAAGCTGAGCCTGTATCTGTCATCCCTGGCTGTCACAGCACCAGAGATGCTCTGTCCACCCCCTGCAGTGTCTCCAGTGCTTTCCTCAAAAAAAAAATGGGAAAAGAGAGCTCCAACGAGGAAGTTTCCAGCCTCAACAGGCTACAGCCCTCATTAAATCAGCGCCAGGTTCCCTTCTCAGGGGTTTCTATGGAGACATTGCACTGTCCTGGCAGGCTCTTTATGCTTCAGCCAATTGTGTTTATGTGTCTTTTGTCACAGAGCCAGAGTGGGCCAAGCCCTGCCCTGTCCATGTGGAGTGACACAGGATTCCCACCGGATCCATCGGGCAGAGCCCCAGACCCCGAGCAAAGAGACAAAGAGGTTGTTTTCTGCTCAGTCTTGTAGGGTTTGTTCAGTTCTTTGCAGCTCTTGGCCAAGTCTTCTGCGAAGAGGGTCCTGGAAGAGCAGCTGGATGGAAACCTGTCCCTGTTCCACAGTCCTGGGAGGGGCAGCTGAGGGAGCTGGGAAGGGGCTGGAGCAGCAGGAGCGGCTGAGGGAGCTGGGGGGGCTCAGCCTGGAGAAAAGGAGGCTCAGGGGGGACCTTCTGGCTCTGCAACTCCCTGACAGGAGGGGAGAGCCGGGGGGGTTTCAGGCTCTGCTCCCGGGGAACAAGGGACAGGAGGAGAGGGAACGGCCTCAGGGGAGGTTGAGGTTGGATATTAAGGAAAATTCCTTCCTAGAAAGGGTTGTCCAGCCTTGGCACAGCTGCCCAGGGCAGTGGTGGATCCCCATCCCTGGAGGGATTTAAAATCCCTGTGGATGTGGCACTGCCCTCTGTGAGCAGTGACAGGACCTGAGTGAATGTCTTGAACTTGGCAGGAGAGGGTCACGTTGGATCTCAGGGAAAGGTTCTTCCCCCAGAGGCTGGTTGGGCACTGCCCAGGCTCCCCAGGGCAGTGGGCACAGCCCCAAGGCTGCCAGAGCTCCAGGAGGGTTTGGACAACGCTCTGAGGGACAGAGTGGGATTGTTGGGGTGTCTGAGCAGAGCCAAGGGTTGGACTGGATGGTCCTTGTGGGTCCCTTCCAGCTCAGCATATTCCAGGATTCTCTGATAAGTGTCCAAGGCCAGGTTGGACGGGGCTTGGAGCAACCTGGGCTAGTGGAAGGTGTCCCTGCCCATGGCACTTTTCCCATTTTTACCTGGCTTGGCAGCCGGATTCCTGGGAGTGAGATGGCAAATTCTGCTCCTCTCAGAGCTGAGCTGTGTAATAGATATAATTTGTATTCACTTACACACCACACTATATTTAATAGTTTTCCTAATGACAGCCCGAGCCACCAAAGCAGTTAATTTGAAGTTCCACGAATTTCCATGCACTTCCAACCTTTGCCATGAATATCACTGAGCTTTATTAACATAATTAATCCTAAAAAAAATAAAGGACTGGTATAATTCCACTCCTGGATTTTGGAGATGAGTCGAGATCACGATCCTGCAATAAGTGAGGACTGAGGAGATGGATTTGCCTTCCTTGGCAGCCTCTAAATTTACTTGGGAGGAGGAATTGATGGCACAGAAAGCAGAGTTTGGAGGCTGATGGTTTTATTGCAAGGAGAGGAGAGTTAATAAATCTTCATGCTGCTCTGATTAATGATTCTGGAGAGAGTCTCTCCACAGTCTTGGAAGCTTTCCTGAGAAGGAGCAATGAGCTGGTCAAGGAAGCAAATAACACTCACAAATGAAAAGCTGTTGGATGAATTCATCTCTGAGCAGGCACCGGGCCAGGGGTGTCCCCCTCTTTGCAGTCACAGGGGTTGGTTTGCACCACTGGACACAAAATCATGGAATAACTCGATTGTTTAGGTTGGAAAAGCCCTCTGAGGTCATCAAGTGCAACCCTTCCCCCAAGGCCCCCACTGACCCACGTCCCCAAGTGCCACATCCACATGGATTTTAAATCCCTCCAGGGATGGGGATCCACCCCTGCCATTCCATGAGGAAATTTTCCCAATATCCATTCTAGACCTCCCATGGCACAACTTGAGGCTGTTCCCTCTCCTCCCGTCCCTTGTTCCCTGGGAGCAGAGCCCGACCCCCCCCCGGCTCCCCCCTCCTGTCAGGGAGTTGCAGAGCCAGAAGGTCCCCCCTGAGCCTCCTTTTCTCCAGGCTGAGCCCCCCCAGCTCCCTCAGCTGCTCCTGCTGCTCCAGCCCCTTCCCCAGCTCCATTCCCTTCCCTGCACACGCTCCAGCCCCTCCGTGTCTCTCCTGTCTTAGGGTCCCAGAACTGCCCCCAAGGCTGGAGGTGCCCCAGCAGTGCCAGCACAGGGTGACAATCCCTGCCCTGGGGCTGTGACACACTATTTTTGAGACAAACCAGGTGCCCTTGGCTTTCTTGCACACCTGGGATCACATCCACCCCCTGCCACCAGCACCTCCAGGTCCTTTCCCAGCTTTCCAGTCGCTCCTCCTCCAGCCCAGGGCCCTCCATGTGGATGTTGTGACCCACGTGCAGGACCTGGCACAGCCTTCCTGGAGTCTTTCAAGGCAGCCCCCTGACCATTCCCAGGGTCTACCCCAGTTCCCAACAATCCCCATGGCCACTGGAAAACCAGATCTCTAAACTATCCTGGTGCCTGGGAAGGGAGGGATGGGTGGAGACAAAGCAGCCTGGAGGCTTTTTTCCTTTCCTGGGGCAAGGAAACACCCTCCTCCCTCTCCCAACTTACGTTTTCTCACCTGCCCTTCTCTAAAAAGGGATTTGATTCCAATGGATTGTTAATGAGCACCTTTATCTGATTGCAAGGCTCTCTCTCAGGTTGATGTTTGCATCTCATTTGGGACGTGTGTCCTCAACACACCTCCCTGTCCCCAACACACCTTGACATCCCATCACACCTCCCTGAGCACTTGGAAAGCCTCTGCTTGCCCTAAAAAAAAAAACTGCCCAGGCTGTGGGACCACAGCCAGCTGAGCAAAAAGGGCCTGGAGAAGACAAACAACCCTCTTGGTTTGAATCTAGGATGGGAATTGGGGTGTCCTGCAGCTAATTAGGAGCCTAATGATGCTCAGGGCTCATTTAGGAGCTTCAGCTCCCATTCAACACCTTCCCCCCCAGAAAACCAGAAATTAAATTCTTCCCTTCCAGCTTTTTCTAAATAAAACAGTCCAACAATGTGGTTTAAAACGTGCTTTGTTTAAAAATATACATGAGATTTGTTTGGAGGTGATTAAAACCAGTGTGAGAATGAGAGGAGGAAAACTTACTTGGGGCTCAGTGAATCATTCCATTCAAGCTGGAAAGCTGGGGAATGTTTGCAGTTTCCCAGTCGCTACATGAAGGCAGAGGGAGACTCTTGGGGGGGGGAGAAAAAAGGGAATTTAGAAAGAAATGGAGATAATTGTCCCCTCCTGCTTTATCACTTTATTATTGAGAGCCTTGGCCTCAGCTCAGTTAATCCTCCTGCCCCTTAAACGTGTGAAAAAAGCACACACTAAAAATATTGTGATTAGGATGGGTGAGGAAGGAGAGAATAGAAATTCCTGCTCTCCACCAACTGCTCCCAGAGCTGCCAGAATTAGCACTTGGTTGGAGTTTATTATTTGGGGGGGCAGGGGAGGAGATTATTTCTGCCTGTTGCCTATTTTTAAGGCAGTGCTTTGGCAACCTGCTCTGCCATCCCTCTAGGCAAGGGCTGCGATTCCTGAACCACAGGGAGCAGCCAAATTTGAGGGATTCGGCCCTAAAGCTCAGCTGTTTGAATCCCAGAATCCCAGAATCCCAGGAGCACAGGAGCACAGAATGTGCTGTGTTGGAAGGAATCCACAAGGATCATCCAGTCCAACCCTTAGCCCTGCACAGGCCCATCCCCAAGAGTCACACCACGTGCCTGGGGGGTACCAAAACAATTTGGAACAAAGGAAGGAGGCAGGAGAAGCCATCCATAAATTTTCAGGGTGGGAAGAGCTGAGCACGAGGAGAAAACGGTGACGGGCAGCAATATAAAACCGGGAGGGAGATTCCATCCTCCCTGACCCGCCGCCGTGCCCGGGCTCTGAAATTCCAGCCAGCAATTCCTCCCTCGTGCCTGGTAATTAAAAATCAAAAGCCCCCTTTTGGCAGGTGTTTCACATGTTGCTTAAATCTGCTGAGGCTGCCTGGGCATTCCCGAGGGAAGATATTCCTCCCTGAGGATCCATGGAGAATGCCGTGGCCATCCCGGGGCAGGGAGGGGGTGGTGAGCTCCTGCTCCATCTCTCCAAATTGTCTCCTCTGCCAAGGGAGCATCCTCTCCGTGGCACCAGGAATGGGAAGGGAGGGAGGCAGCGCCGCTGGGCGTGTGCCAGTTTCCATGGAAATGCCGAGCGATGCGTTCTGGAAGTTTTCCTGGAAGGAGAGATGGGTGGAGGGATGGGAGAGGGGAGGTGAGGGGCAAAGAGACGAGATCCAGACTGAAAGAGGACAGGGTTAGTTTGGATATTAGGAAGGAATTCCTTGTGAGGGTGGGGAGGCCCTGGCACAGGTTGCCCAGAGGAGCTGTGGCTGCCTCATCCCTGGAAAAGCTCAAGGCCAGATGGGATTGGGCTTGGAGCAAGCGGAATGTTGTCCCTGCCCATGGCAGGAGGTTGGAACTGGATGGTTTTTAAGGTCTCTTCCAACCCAAACCATTCCATGATTCCATGATCCAGTGGGTGTGCTGTGACCCATCAATGTTCTCTTTCCAATGGCCATTCCAGGAGGAATCACTGTGGAGTCACATCCTGCCATCCATCCCCCCCTTTCCCCCGTAAAATCCATTACCAGTTTCAATACTTTGGAATGCTGTTCCCTTCTCCACCTTGGAGACCTGGCAGAGGGAAGTTTGGGATGGGTAATAAAGAGTTTGGGCTTTGTGGTTGGGTTTGGGGGGGGGTTTGGTGGGGGTGGTTCAAAGGAGATGTTTTGTATCCGGAAGATGGGAGTCATGAGAGGTAATTCCAGGGGTTACGTGGAGCACAGGGTGGTACCAGCAGCTGGGGCTGCCCCTTTGGGTGCCCACCTCTGTCCCTACCCCTCACACCATGAGGGAGGGGAAGCAGCCACGTTTCCCAGGGGGATTTCTTTAAAATTCCCCATTCCCCACCTGCAGGGCAAACCTGAGCAACAGCCAAAAAAATCCAAGGGAGATGGAAAAAATCCATGGGAGATGGAAGTGCTGGGAAGGTGAGAAGTGGGGATGTTGTGTTTTCCTCAGCTTCCAGGTCCAAATACCAGAATTCCAGAAGCATCTTCTTGAATATTGAAGACCAGCGGCTCGGAGTCAACAGAACTGCTTTCTCTTCCATGAAAAAAAGCCCTTGGAAGGGGTTAGTGCCGCCAGCAGGGAATTTCCCAGCTCTACCCATCCCCACAGAGAGGTTTGGATCACCAGGAGCAGGGAATTCACCACCTGGTGTGAGCAGCCAACGCACTGATCACACACACCCATCGCTCGGGGGTTCTTCCCAAACCAGCAAGGGTGGAAACATCAGGAACATTCCAAGCCCATGGAAAGGGGGAGGTTTCTTTACCTAAAACTTACATCATCTCCCAGCACAGAGGTTGGTAAAGGTTCATAAAGCAATCAGTGGAAAAATCCACTGAGGAATGTTCAGCGTAGGGCATCGGGTCGACCGCGGGAGGTACGTGATCCATGGATGTTTGGAGCTTGGAGAAGACACGTGGGAATTCCACTTTTCCCCAGTTATCTGCTGGCTTCGGGCACGCAGCCCCAAGTCTGGCTGCCAAAAGGAGTGTTGCCATGAACCAACCCTCAGCCCATCCCTTTGGAAAAATGAATTCCAAGCTCCCATCGGCGCTGCCCATCTCTGCCCTTGCCCTTGCCTGGGGCTGCCTGCTCTTCCCTGCCCGCGTGTTCCAGTGGGAAAAGTGCTCCCTAGGCCTTGCTCCAGCTTCTCCCTGGCTTGTGGCAAGGCAAGGCAGGAGGAAGAGGATGATCTGCCTCCTTTCCATGGCAGCTCCTCCATTAAACAGGGCTGTAAGTCCTGGAAGCATCCAAAAAACCCGCCAGGTTTTAGGGAAAACCCCAAGCCAAGCCCTCGGACGTGAAAACCAGGGGAGAAATGGGACAGAGCCAAGGATTAAGGCTTGTTTTCCATGCTGGAACCGCAGCTGGGAGCGCAGACTGGGAAAGTGGATGGGAAGGAAGGCTGGTGAGCCGTTGCAATGGATTTACTGGGATGGTGGGGAGGAAGGTGATCCCTGGGAGCGAGCTGGCCCCCGGCTCTGTGCAGGAATCGGGGCGGATCAGCAGGAGCCGGCTCGGAGCTCGCCAAGCAAGGAATCTTGGAGGTGGGCGAGTGAGCAGGGCTGGTGGCTCGTGCCAGCCAGGTCCAGATGGCAGGGGACTGGGGGAGCCCCGGGCTAAGGAGAGCTGTGCCCTGCCAGGAAGCTCAGAGACACCTCCAAGCTCCCACCAGCCCTGGAGCAAACCCAGGCCTTGCTTTGGGGTGGGTTTTGCTGCCCCGAGGATGCTCCCAGTTCCCGAAGCCCAGAGTCTTCCTGCTTGGGTGACCCTTTGCTGGAGATGCCCCACGGACACTCAGGGCTGTCCCAGGGCTTCCAAACTGCTCCAGCAAAGCTTCCTGCAGATCTCAGGGATCAGAGAGAGAGAAAGGACCCAAAATCAGGGCAGAGCTGAGCCCTGAAACCCCTCAGAGCGTCCATGTGCAGCATGGGGGGGGAACCTGGATCCTGCAGGGATTTGGGACCTGGATCCTGCAGGGATTTCCTCCCTGTGTTTTCCTGACGACACATTTCACCCCAGGAAGGTTATCCCGCCTCCTTGCCAGCCAAGTGCCCCTTCTGGGAAGGGAAAAGCAGTGCCAGCACCTGCTCCCTGAGCTTGGCTTTAGCCATGGTCACGTTATCCCATTACCTCATGCGTGGTGTCACCTCCAGCCTCCTCACACTCCTCCCATGGAATGTGCCATCCAAGAGGGTCACTTTAAATTGGTGGATTTTTTTTAATATAAAAAAGGTCTCTATTTATCTCAGGACACATATAAAATAAAACATCCATCCAGAGGAAGAGGGGACATCAGACAGGAGCTTCACAACCCCCCCTGCAGAGTCAGTGACACTCTCCTGAGGGTTTATAAACCTCACAATAATTGTTTTATTTTCTTATCTGGGGAGCTGAAATATCACCACTGTTTTAGGATCAGCTCTGAGGATGCAGAAGGGTTTGCAAGGGCTGCCCCTGACCCGTGCTGGTGGCAGAGGAACCTTCCCATGGTGGTGTATAAAAGGTGGGACAGTTTTTCCCACCTCTGGGAGGAAAGGAGAGCTGCTTGTTTAAGCTGCTTGTCCTGGCAACCGTTTTCCCAGGGATGATCCAGGCTCCAGCTCAGAGACATCCCAAAGTCTGACATCCCAGACAAAATGTGGCCCAGCCAAATAAAACCAGAGCTACCAAGGCCTGAAGGTCCTTGGAGCAGCCAAGGAGAGGTGAAGAAGAGAGCAAGGACTCCCAGGTCCATCCTTTGGTTGTATCCCAGGATCCAGCAGATCCCCTCAGCAGCAAGTTGGGGTTGTGTCAGCAGCCACAGGTGGAATATTTTGATCCTGTTCATCACCTTGGTCCCCATGGTGTCCTGAAGTGCCAAATTCCATGTTCACTGAGCACTTCAGGATTAGCTGTTGCCTTTGGTTTGCCCGAAACCCACGTTCTGGCCACTGCACTGGGCTCTCCTCACCTCCCACGAGTGAGAAACAGGGAATGACCGGCTCCCACTCGCCATTTCCTCACCCTCATAGTTTCCTGGATCTCTCCATCCTCCTCTTCCATTCCCAACCTGAATATTCCAGCTCATTCCCTGACACTTCCCTGAATCCCCCTCTGGGTTTGCCGCTCCCCTGCCCCTCTTTGCCAGCGCTCTGGGTGCATTTGGCAGAGGCAGCAGCGTGTCCCCAATGTGGGGAAGCTCTGCCAGACACAGCTCCGAGTGCTTTGCCCAAGGTAAGGCCGTGAGTCCTCCCTGGAGCCAGGAATAGCTCCGGAGCAGGGCCCCCCTTCACCTGCTGCTCCCCGTGGCCGTGGGTGTGGGCACCGGAGAACATCCCCAGCACATCTGGCCTTCCAGCAGGGGCTAAAACACCTGGAAGCAGGGAAAACACACAGCCAGGGAGGCCAGGGAGAGGTCCCCTCCTGCTTTTTCAGCTCCTTTGCATCCCACATCTCTCTCTGCTCCGAGGTCGCTTCCTCATCATCCACCTTGAGCTGCCAACGGCGGGTTTGTGGCTCTAAATGTTTTTATAGATGTTATTTTATAGTGGGGTTCAAACTCAGTGGCCAAAATTCCCAGAGAAAAACTCCTCCTCCCCGTCCAAACTGCCCGTGCTGGATGCTGGTGCTGATCCCGGGATCAGAGAGAGAGAAAGGACCCAAAAACCAGGATCAGCTCCCAGTCCACGCTGGAAATTTGGAAACCTCCAAACAACCAAGCAGGGAAAGCAACACCCTCCAGCTCTGCTTCGTGCAGAGGCTTCACCCCCCCGGCAGCGCTTGGGGGAGTCGGGAGGATGCTCGGGGGGGTGTGGAAGCGCTGCCAGGATCCCTCCTAATCCCTGCTTTTGTCGAGCCCGCTCTTCAAACATCCCCCTTGGAGCCGGTGGGATTTGCATATGGATCTGCCCTCTCCCGGCCCAAATCCGTGCCTGGGTGGGAGCCATGAACTGGGATGACTGAATCCCGGCGAGGGAGGGAGCTGGACGAAGCCTTTGCCTTCTCTCTTTTTGGCCGCTCGCTCCATCGCAGGAGGAGCCGGCATCCGAATCGCGGCTCCCAATCCCAGCGACCGCGAAATGCCAGCGAGAAAGTCTTGCAAAAAATCGGGCAGGGAAAGGAGGGGAGGGAAGGGGGGGGTGGGGTGGGGAGGGAAAGAAACCCGGCACCTTTCACGCTTCCAGAAGGAACAAGAGCAACAAAAGGCATTCGCGGGGAAAAAAAAATAGCAGAGGGCGAATAAGAGCCTCGGGGAGATGTAAATCTGGGAGAACGGCAGCCCACGGTGGGAGGGGAGCCAAGGCTGCGGAGCGAGGGCCAGAGCCGGGGGGATGCCCTGAATCCCCCCCCCCTTTCCCAAAAAAAATAATATGTGGGAGCCGCAGGGGCAAAGCTGAACCTGGAGGGAGGCAAAGGTTTGGTGCCCAGGGTTGTTCTTGCACACCCGCGTTCTTGCACACGCGTGTGGGGCTGGGAGGGATGCAGGGGGTGATGGGGGGCGGGAGGGGGGGGATGCTGTGCACGCGCGCACACACACCCAGGGCAGAGAATCGTTAAAAATATCGCGATTATTAGTTAAAAAGAGAGAAGGAAGGGGGGGGGGGGGGGAAAGGAAAAACACAGAGGGAGAGAAAAGGGGGAGGGGAAGAGGGGGGAGGGGGAGGGAGGGGGCAGCGCGTCACGGGAGAGATTTCCTTATTGGGACTCCCTAGCCTACATCCTGAGTCCATATATGGGCATTTACGTCACGGCAGCCTCACTGGGGACTCCAGAAATGGCTGCGGCGGAAGGTCGGAGCAGCCCCGCTCCAGCTATAAAGGGGACGGCGGGGAGGGAGAGCCGGGTGTCCGCACGGGCTGCGCTGCTGCCGGGCCCTGCCTGCCCCCCCCCGCACCGCCACCGGCCCCCCCGCCCACCCCCCGGGGCGAGGCACCCCCCGCAGCATCCCGGCGCCCAGCCCCAGCATTCCTTGGATTGCCCCAAGCATCCCGAAGCACCCCCCGGATTGCCCCAAGCGACCCGGAGCATCACCCGGAGGGTCCTTGGCATCCACCCCGAGCATCCCTCGGGTCGGTCCCGGCACCCCGAGCATCCCCCGGCTTCCCGCTGAGCATCCCTCGGATCGCTCCGGCCACTCCGAGCGTTCCCGGCTCATCCCGAGCATCCCGGGCTCGCCCCGAGCATCTCCCGCCTCGCCCCTGAGCATCTCCCGGCTCATCCCGAGCATCTCCAGGCTCATCTCGAGCATCTCCCGGCTCTCCCCGAGCATTCCCGGCTCGTCCCAGCCCGCCCCCCCTGCTCCGGCCGTTTCTCCGGGGAAGATGCTCAACGTTATGGATTTCTCCTGCCCGGATCCGCTTTACTCCAAGTACGAGGAGAGCTGCGAGATGAAAACCGGAGACCTGCAGGGCTTGGGGCAGCCTGAGCAGCAACTTCTGGCAGAGGCCGATTTCCTTGGAGGTAAGGATGGGGGGGGGGAGCCGGGCAGGGATGAGGGACCCCTCTGGGAGTGATCGCTGCAGCCAGGAATCGGGAATCTTCCCCTCTCCTGCCCCCAACGCCGGGCTGTGGGTTCAACAGTCCCCCGCCAGCTCGGGGCGCGGGTCCTGCTGGAGAAGGGAGGTGAATCCCAGAGCTCCCCGTGCGGTTCCAGGGACGGAGACCTCGCAGTGACGCAACACCAGCCTCCCGCTGTTCGCCCGTATCCCGCCCCCCCCAGCCCCGCATCCCTCCATCCCTCCATCCCTCCATCCCTCTAACCACCGTCTCCTCTGCTCCCCAGGTGAGCTGGTGGGCGTCCCGGCGAGCGGCGGGGCCGTGGATTATTCCCTGCTGGGCAGCCAACCCTCCCCTTCCCTCAGCTACACCGGCAGCTTCTTCATCAAGGCGGTACCGGAGCACCCCCAGGACCAGGAATCCCTGTTCAACCTGATGTCGGGCATCCTGGGCATCTCCCCCTTCTCCTCCTCTTCCGAGAGCCACCCGAGGCACCTGGACGCTCTTTACCCCTGTCCCGAGGTGGCTCAGGGCCAGCTGGACCTTTACCCCACCTGCCAGCCCGAAATGAGCGGATCCACCCAAACCCCCTTCCCGGAGCAGGGATACGGCGGATTCCCCGCGGCCGAGGGGGCTCAGCCCCTGCAGGCACAGCCCGCCTTGGGAAACACCTCCCAGTGCTTCTTCCAGCCCAAGCTCCTGGACAACAAGCAGGATATCAAGCTGTCCTCTGGCTCCCCGCCCCTGGACAAGTTCAAAGCCCCCTGTGCCCAGTGGGAGCCCCTCACCCAGCACCAGGCCTACTTGCCCGCCGGATACCCTTCTCCCGAAGCGTTCCCGGCCGCAGAGAGCAGCCAGGGGCTGTTTCACCCGCTGGGCTCCAAGATGGAGAGCGTCCTGTCCGTGAGCTGCCAGTCGGAGCTGGGCAGCCTGGCAGAGGATGCCGCCTGCTTCGGAGCCCATCTGGGATTCGGCTGCGAGCCAGAAAACTTCCCGGCCCGCGGGGACTTCGCCGACGCCAAGATCCACAACATCCCTCCTCCGCTGATGCCGGAATTCGACGCCGCCTTGGCCCAGCCGGAGGTGCTGCCGGGCCTGATGAGCTCGGCCGAGCTCCTCCACCCTCACCCCTCGCCCTCCGTGCCCCCCGCGGACTTTTTGGGCCACGCCGCCGCCGCCACCTCCTCCTCCCTCCCTTCCCTGCTCCCCGCCAACCCTCCCGCCCTGGCCCAGGAGCCCAAGAAGAAAACCCGGCGCACCAAGTGCTCCTCCAAGTGCTTCTGCCCCAAGCCCCACGAGAAGGCCTTCGCCTGCCCCGTGGAGAACTGCGTCCGGAGCTTCGCCCGCTCCGACGAGCTCAACCGGCACCTCCGCATCCACACGGGCCACAAGCCCTTCCAGTGCCGCATCTGCCTGCGGAACTTCAGCCGCAGCGACCACCTGACCACCCACATCCGCACCCACACGGGCGAGAAACCCTTCTCCTGCGACACCTGCGGGCGCCGCTTCGCCCGCTCCGACGAGAAGAAGCGCCACAGCAAAGTCCACCTGAAGCAGAAGGCCCGGACCGAGGAGAAGCTCAAGGGCCTGGGGTTCTTCCCCATGGGTCTCTCCTTCGGGACGCTGTGAGACCCCCGGCCTGAGCAGCGCCGGGAGACGGCGTTTCCCTGAGGTTCCACCCCCCCGGAGAGCCGGGGGTGAGGATTCCCTCCCGGGGCGGCCCCCCCGGGGAGAGGAGGCGAGGATGGGCCGTGCCCGGGGAAGGAGGAGAAGGGCACGCGCGGGAGGCGGAGGCGACGCCGCGGTGCCGGAGGTGGGATGTGGAGCCATCTCCAAATCCTGTGTTTACACGGAGGGGGAAAAGAAAAAAACATGGACAGAAAGAAATCCACGGAAAGGTGGGTTCTTTTATCCCCAAACCTACAGGCACTCAGTGTTTGTAGCCGTGATTTGCCCTGCCAGGACTTTGCAGGATGCTCCCGACTGGAGATTTCCGGATGGCACAGTCGGAGCCGTGGCTGCACCGGGTCCTTTCTCCCCAAGGAGAGAGATGCCACCAGGCTCTGGCAACTGGTGCCTAACAGGCCCTTTGGAAAGGTGATGTCATTATTATTATTATTATTATTATTATTATTATTATTATTATTATTATTATTATTATTATTATCCTGTTTGTAAAAAAGCAAAATCCTCTATCAGGAACATTCCAAATTTGTGTCTATTTTTCTAATTAAAGATTTGAGCTAATCCAAGCCCTCGCTGGGGTTGCTTCCTGCCTTTTCCATCCCGTGTTTCCGTTGGGTTTTTTAACCTCTTGCTGCTGCATTTTGGGGTAGAAAAAGGTGGTTTGATAATGAGCAGGGAGAGAAAAATCCATCGGTGCAGCGGGGAGGGGGTTGGTGACACTCGTCCTCAGCATTCCCAAATCCCCAGGTGGGGGCTTATCCTGGGAGAAGGGTCTTGTCCCAGGACAGAGCAGGATCCCTGCTCCTTACTGATGGGTCTCTCTCCAAAAAAAAGGATGAGGCTGAGTCCTGGAGGGATCTGCCCCTCTCCTGTGGGGACCCCAAACCCAGCCCAGAGCCCCCATCCCAGGCTCCCGGTCCCCAGTGGGATGTGGATGCCCCATGTGCCCTTGTATTTATCCACAAAAAACGGGATGAGATGCCTGCCCATTCCCCGTTTTCCACCTGGCTCATCCCCAGGGCTGGAGAAGATCCAGGCACCCCCAGGCAGGCCGGACATGGACCCCTGTGAGATTGGGGGTCTCTTCCCTCCTTTTGGCATTTTAAATGCTGGAGAGACGCTGGTCCCCTTCTCCTGGGAATACCAGTGGCTGGATGGCACTGGAGACGACGCTGCAGCCAGGGAATGTGTCTCCCATGGCAGAACTTCCCTCCTCTGGTGGTTAAAAATCAGTTAAAACCATGAAATCCCCAAATCCCGTCCTTCTGCTGGGAGATACTTGGATGGGGCACGCTGAGTTTTGGCTTCAATTAATCAGGAGAAGATTCCCATGGGAATGGAGGGAGCAGGAGCAGGGCAGTTGTCATGGATGCTCAGTTGTTTTAGGGATGATCATCCCTTCCTTGGAGAGGGGGAAAGTGAGGCAGGGAAGAGGGATGGCTGGAAAGCTGCTCTCTCCAGTGGGTTTTGTCCCATGGAGAGGGGGAATCTGCCCCCAAACTGTGTTATGAAGGAAAGAGGGGTCTCTCTGTCTTATTCCCTCATGTCCCCCCAGCCCTTTGCCAACATGTGGACTGGAGCATTCCAGGGCTAAACACCAGTTCTCCCAGCAAAATCCACTGTCCCAGTTATCCCGGCAAAATCCACTGTCCCAGTTATCCTGGAAAAATCGGAGCTCACCATGGGGTGCAAGGAACCTTTGGAGTTGGGGTGGGAGGCTGGGCAGGGGATGTGGAGGCTGAGAGCAGAGGTGGGATGTGGGAAAGGGCCAGGAGGAAACCTGGTGGAGGGGGAAACCCTAAATGTCCCCTCAGAGCCATCCCTAAAATCTCACACTCCCGATGACCCCGAGGGTGCTCCTGACCTTTGGATGAACCATTCCAGGAGTGTGGGAGCCCGACCCTGAGCAAGGAGCACTCCATGGGCTGCAGGTCACCCCAGACACCAGGAAAAACCCTTTTTCTGGGGGGACACCCCAGATGGGATTAATGGGGACCTCAGCCCCCAGGATTCCCTTGGGAAGGGGCTGGTTTGGGGGGGGATGTCGGATCTCTCCAGGCACAAGAGCCGAGCTTTCCCGTGCCACTGGCCATGAATGATGCATGAGGCCTTTATTAATACCCTCTGGAAGTGCATCCATAATTGATGCCGAGCCTGGAAGCTCTGCAGAGGCACCAGCTCCAGCCTTGGCCCTCTGCTCTCTCCGGCCAGCACTGCCAGGGCAGGGTGGGAAGGGATGGGAGGGATGGCAGGGATGGGACACTCCCAGCAGCAGCTGCTTCTGGGAGGGATGGGGTTGAAGGCACGTGGCTGTGTGGGTGAGAGGGGAGGATCAGTGACACCCCAAATCCCAGGGGATGGGGACAAACTCTTGATCCCATGTCAGCCCAGCTGCTGTTCTTCCCACGTGTCCAGGGAGAGGAAAACACGGCAGTGCTGGATGCCTTTGGCCCGGGGGAACAAGCTGAGGTGCTTGGGGGCTGGATGAGGACCCAGTCAGGGATTAAACTGGGATGATCAGGGACTGGATCAGGACCAAGTCAGGGATTAAGCCAAGGTCCTCAGGGACCAGCTGGGGACCAAGCCAGAGACCAAGCCAGGGTGCTCAAAGACTGGATCAAGACCAAGCTGGGGATCAAGCCAGGATACTTCAGGGCTGGATCAGGAGCAAACCAGGGATTAAGCCAGGGTGATCAGGGACCATCTCAGGATGAAGCCAAGGACTCAGCTGGGTGTTTAGGGATCAGCTGAGAACCAAGCCAGGGTGCACCTGAACTCAATCAGGACCAAGACAAGGATTAAGTTGGGGCAGTCATGGAGCAGATCAGGACCAAGCTGGGAACTAATCCAGGGAACTCGGTGACTGGATTGGGACCAAGCCAGGGGTTTTGAGAACCGGCTGGGAACCCAGCTAAGGACCGAAACAGGATGCTCAGGGACTGGATCAGGACCAAACCAGGGTGCTTGGGGATCATCTGGGGACCAAGACAGTGACTAAAACAGGGTATTCAGGGGCCAGATCAAGACCAATTTGGGAATCAAGCCAGGGCAGGACCAAGCCAGACTGCTCAGGTACCAGCTCAGGACTAAGCCAAGGACCAAAACAGGGTATTCAGGGGCTGGATCAGGACCAAGCCAGGGACAAAGCCGGGGTGCCCAGGGACTCAATCAGGACCAAGCCAGAATGCTCAGGGACTCAATCAGGATCAAGGCAGGGATGGGAACAGGATGGTCAGGGACTGTCTCGGGACCAAGACTCGGTCCTGGCACCTGTGGGTCCAGCCCGGGATGGGGAAGGAGCAAGGCAGGTGCCCAGGCTGTGCCACACACCCCCCGGGGGAGGGTGCTCGGGATGATCCCGACCGGGAGCTTCCAGGGACAGGGGCTTCATCGGTGGGGGCGAGGGGGAGCCTGGAGGGCAGAGGGAGAGCAGGGTGGGCAGAAGGGGAGCAGGGGGCTGCCATGGCAGCCAGGCCCGCGGCGTTCGTGGGGACACAGGCAGAGGGAGCTGTGCGGGAGCAACGCGGCAGCGAGACGAGCCGGGCTCCGGCTGCAGAGCAGCAGGAGGAGGAGGAGGAGGAGGAGGAGGAGGAGGAGGCGGCTGCTGGCGCTCGCCCTCCTCCTTCCTCCATCCCTGCATCCCTCCCTCACCATGCAGAGCCCCCCCTGAGCCCCCAGCGCCCGGGGGACCCGCCATCCCCAGGGTGCCCAGCAGCGCTCCCGCCACCCCGCCGGGGCCTTCAGCCTCTGCTTCCTTCCTTCCTTCCTCCTCCTCCTCCGCCTCCTCCTCCTCCTTCCCTTCCCCCCCCCCTTCCCGCCCCCCCGCAGCCACCACCCTCCCTCCCTCCTTCCCCAGGGCCTGCCTGGCATGGAGGTGCTGGCCACGGGGAGCCGGATGCTTCCCGCGGGCTGCATCGCTCCTGCCCCGCATCCCTGTGGCCGCATCCCTCCTTCCCCGCATCCCTGTGGCTGCATCCCTCCTGCCCCGCATCCCTCCGCCCTGGCACATCCCTGAGCCGCTCGGCAGCCGCCTCCTTTGTGCAGCGGAGCGGCTGTGCGGGCTCCGTGTCCCCCCCCACCCCAACCCCGCAGCCCCCCGGCTCGGGGGTGGCCGGCGGGCGGGCGAGCGGGAGAGATGCTGTCCTCGCCGGAGGAGCCCAGCGCGGGAGGTCGGCGGCCAGAAGCAGGTAATGGGGTGAAACGGGATGGTTTGGAGCGGGGATGCTGCGCTGGGAGGTGGCGGTTCGTCCCCAGGATGCTCCTCACCCAGGACCCCCGGGAGCGGGGGGACGCAGCGGGGACAAAGCCGCTGGCAGGAGGTGAGGGGGGGGACCCGCCGCTCCCCGCTCCGGAGGTTTTTTGGGGGGGGGATAAACGCGCCCCGGATTTTCACGCCCACCTCCCCCCGAGCCCCCCGTGCCTCATCCCCGACCGCCCGCGCCCACCAGGGTGCTCCCACCCTGCTCCTTCCCATCCCTCCGGAGAGCCGGGGATGGACGTGGATCGGCAGCACCCACCGCCCGGGCATCATCCTCCACCCCGGCACCGTCCTCCGCCGCCACCCCTTTTCTCCATCCCCCCCCTTCCCGCTTTATCCAGGCAGTGGAGCTGCCTGCTGGAATATAGATATATATTTTTTTTGGGGGGGGGGAGGAGGGTGGGCAGGAAAAATGTTAAACAATGCGAAGAAAGGCTCCATGATGAATCGCAGGTAGCGGCGCCCGGAGCAGCCCGGGGATGCTGCAATCCCCCGGCGCTCGGGAGCGTTTCCCGGCTCCGGATGCGTCGGGGGCTTTATTAGCGTGGCCGCCGTAGTAATGACTCCACTAATAATTTCCTTAAATCCCGCTTGTTGCCAGGGAGATGGGAGGGAAAGGGAGGTTTTGCGGTCACGGCGGCACCTGCCCAGGAAAAGGACCGGGCGATATGTGCTTCCCGATCCACCTGGGCCGGATCCTGCCTGGGTTTAAAGGCTGGAAAATACGGGATGGGGGTGGTTGGGTACTCCAGGAGCCGCGGGCAGGGATCCAGGCCTGAGATCCCGGAGCCACGATGCCGTGGCTTCATCCCTGTGGTGGAAAAGAGCTTTCTCATCCCACCGGAGTTGCCGGATGTGCTTTGTGCTCGCCCGGGGGTTTAACGTGCAGGGGGGTGTTTTGTGACGACCCCAAACAGCTCCAGAAACCCTCCCAGCTCATCTTGAGTTTTGGTGTGGGGGTTTTTTTAATGGATTTCTCGCCTTTACTGATTTTTTTTTCCCTTAAAAAATGGTTTCCCAACCTCGTGGCCTGGTTGTGCCCCCCCGAGGGGGATGCTAAGCCACAGGGGATGTCGCCCTGGGGAGCAGCACGGATGGAGGGATCCGTGGTGGATCAGTGCTCACCAACTGGTGGTAATGGGATGCAGGAGGGCTCAGAGGGGTTTTTAAGGCGGTGGGAAGAGCTCTTAGGGGGATATTGCAGTGGGATGAGCAAGGGATGCTCCCACCCAGGGGTGCCCTCGGAGTTTTGGGGTGAAAGCTTCACAGTTTTCACTGTTGAAGGAGAAATGAATGAAAAAATGAAAACATTGTGCCCCAATTTGTGCTTGTGCCTCCCAGGCTGGATTTTTCCTGGCTTATCCCATTTCAAAAGGGTGGGGGTTTCTGCCCCTGGTGTCTTGGAGGATTTTGGGAGTGAGGGGTAAACCAGGTCCCAGAGGGAACCTCACTTACTCAGGCATGGGATGCCACCATGTCCTTCCTCTGCATCAGACAGTGTGAGAGTTTCATGGATTGCTGAGAACCCTTGGAGATAAATCCTGCTGTGAGGCTGCATGGGTGGATCCAGTAGGATTGGGTCACCCTTTGGTTGGAGAAGGTGGATCCCAGCAGCCCAGTGTCAGACACAGGGATGACCCTGGGGTTGGAGACCTTTGATACTGCAGGGGCTCATCCTGTGGTTGGGCAGGAAAGCTCTTGGGTCACCTCTGATACCTCCCGTGGCAAACTCAGGGTGGATGGAGGGAGGTTTCCCATGGGTTTTCCACCTTCCTGGTGGCTGCACTCCTCCGGAATGCTTGTAAACCTTCCCGATGGCTGTGCACCTTTCCAAGGGGTGGGGGACCTTCCCAATGGTTACAGATCTTCCCAAGGGTTCACAGATTAATTTAGGTTGGAAAGGACCTCTAAGATCATTGGGTCCAAAGGCTGTGGAGCTCCCCAAGAGTTGTGGAGCTCCCCAAAAGTTGTGGAGCTCCCCAAAAGTTGTGGAGCTTCCCAAAAGTTGTAAAACTTCCCAAGATTTGTGGAGCTTCCCAGGGGTTGTGAAACTTCCCAAGATTTGTGGAGCTTCCCAGGGGTTGTGAAACTTCCCAGGTTTGTGGAGCTTCCCAAGGATTGTGGGTCTTCAAAAGGGTTGTGGAGCTTTCTAAAAGTTGTGATACTTAACAAGGGTTGTGGAGGTTCCCAAGGTTTGTAGAACTTCCCAAGGGTTGTGGATTTTCCCAAAGGTTTGAAGAACTTCCCAAGGGTTGTGGAGCTTCCTAAAAGTTGTGGGTCTTCCCAAGGGTTGTAGATCTTCCCAAGGGTTATGGATTTTCCCAGGGGTTGTGGAGCTTCCTAAAAGTTGTGATTCTTCCCAAAGGCTGTGATTCTTCCCAAAGGCTGTGATTCTTCCCAAAGGTTGTGATTCTTCCCAAAGGTTGTGATTCTTCCCAAAGGTTGTGGGTCTTCCCAAAGGTTGTGGGTCTTCCCAAAGGTTGTGGGTCTTCCCAAAGGTTGTGGGTCTTCCCAAAGGTTGTGGGTCTTCCAAAGGTTTGTGGAACTTCCCAAGGGTTGTGGATTTTCCAAGGATTGTGCAGCTTCCCAAAGGTTATGAAGCTTCCCAAAGGTTGTGAAGCTTCCCTAAGGTTGAGAAGGTTCCCAAAAGTTGAGAAACTTCCCAAAGGTTGAGAAGGTTCCCAAAAGTTGAGAAGCTTCCTAAAGGTTTTGAGTCTTCCCAAGGTTTTTGGAACTTCCCAAGGATTGTGAAGCTGCCCAAAGATTGTGGGTCTTCCCAAGGGAGAGTGGGAGGAACATGGGAGGGTGGGGTGGTGGTAGATAGGTCCCCAAGAAGAAGGACCAAGGAGGGACTTTCGGGGACCCCCCACCCCTGTATCACCACCCTCCCCATCTCTTCCAGCGCCCGTCACCGGCCGATGCTGACACCCCTTCCCCGCCAATCCCCGGATCCCACACCTCCATCCCAGAGCCCTCCCCCGGCCATGCCCCAGCGGAGCATGGGGGGCTCCGGATCGCGCCCCGCGCCGCCTGCGTCCCCCCGTGCCGGGCCGTGAGCGCCGGGGCGCCGCGCTGAGGGATGGCCTCGCTGGACCTGCCCTACCGGTGCCCGCGCTGCGGGGAGCACAAGCGCTTCCGCAGCCTGTCCTCGCTGCGGGCGCACCTGGAGTACAACCACACCTACGAGACCCTCTACGTCCTCTCCAAGACCAACAGCATCTGCGATGCCGCCGTCTTCCCGCTGGCCGCCGACGGGGCGCTGCTGGCGCCGGCGGCGCGCCGGGACTACTTCGAGAGCACCTCCTTCCAGGGCAAGGACCAGCGCTTCTCCTGCGACCTGGTGCCCGCCGAGGAGCTGGAGCCGGCGCCGTCCTCCTCGCCCTCGCCCCGCTACGTCCACGAGATCGAGATCCCGCTGACGGAGATCTTCGCCCGCGGCAAGGCCGTGGCGCCGGCGCCGGCGCCGCAGGCCGCGATGGACGCGGCCTACGAGGAGGGGCTGGCGCGGCTGAAGATCCGCGCCTTCGAGAAGCTGGAGGTGGACAAGCGGCTGGAGAAGCTGACGGAGGAGGTGGAGCAGAAGATCGCCTCGCAGGTGGGCCGGCTCCAGGTGGAGCTGGACCGCAAGAGCTCGGAGCTGGAGAAGGCCAAGCAGGAGAGCCTGCGGCTGAGCCGGGAGAAGCAGGAGCTGGAGGACCGGGCGTCGGAGCTGTCGCGCCAGGTGGATGTCAGCGTGGAGATGTTGGCCTCCCTCAAGCAGGACCTGGTGCAGAAGGAGCAGGAGCTCACCCGCAAGCAACAGTGAGTCCTTTTACCCATCCCTTCCCGGCTGCGGGGTGGGGGGAAATGGGTCCCTGGTGGTGAATCCCAGAGAAATTGTGGATGTCCCATCCCTGGAGGTGCTCAAGGCCAGGCTGGGTGCAGCTCTGAGCAAGCTGGCCTAGTGGAAGGTGTCCCTGCCCATAGAACAGGGTGATCTTTAAGATCCTTTCCAACCCAAACCATTCCACGATTCTGTGAGTGCGGAGGAGCCCAACACCATCACCAAGCCCTCAGACCGAGTGTTCAGGCACAATTCCCTTGGCTGTTCCCATCAGCATCACCCCTCATCAGGTGTTGCATCTTCTCCCACGTGGTCAATGTCCACATAGTCCTCAGCCCCTCCATGAGAGAGTCCAGCCTGGATCACACCTTGCCAGACCTTGCCCTGGAGCCACCAGTGCTCTCAGGACATGGCCAGGCTGGAGATCACAGAAACATGGAATGGTCTGGGTTGGAAGGGACCTTAAATCCCCTGCCATGGGCAGGGACACCTCCCACTAGAAGCACGTGGCCATCCTGCTGTCCTGCCAAGGGACGTGGTGGGGGCCATGGTGCTGCAGCCCATCTCCAGTCCCAAAGGATGTCCCCCCAAACCCAGGACTGGCTCATCCCCTCTGACTCCACAGCTGAGTTATCCATCCCTGTCCAACCTGAGCATCCCACTGACCTGTCCCATGGTCTAATAAACGTGAGAGTGGCCACCTTGGCCTTGCCAAATTCAGGGGGTTTCTCCCAGAAGGAGGGCGGGACAGCCCAAGCACCGTGACCTCCCTTTGCTGGTAGGACCATGGCCTTGCCATCCTGGTTTTCATTCCATATCCCCCACTCAACGCCCCCTTCCCACCCCAACCCTGCTCCCAGTTTTCCCTCCAGCCAAGCATCGGGTCATTTTGTTGCCCCAGCAAACTAGACCTTGTTCCTCAGGAGTTTCTTGTCAAATCCCAAGGCCACCACGGGGTCCAGAAAGTCAGTGAGGAGCAGGATACTGAGGGACAGTCATGGTTGTGCTGTGCTGGGAGCACTGGGTGGATTCCTCAAGGATTTGTCTTCATCCCCACCATCCTCAGCATGTTTATTAATGATTTTGACTCCAAAATAACGACTGTGGCTTGGGAAGAGGGTTCACAGGACGTGGTGGTGGTGAGGATGGTCTGGGGTGAGAATGGGATGATGTTGGGGCTTGATAAGGACACCACCTCTTAGTTTGGGGGCATGTGGGGGGTTTAGGGGGCTGCCATCAGCTGCCTCGTGGGTGTTGTCCAGAAGCATTTTGGGGATATGTGGTGATGGAATGAGGGACACCATTCCTGCTGGAGACATGCAGACAGGGTAAACAGAGGATGACCAACGGGTCAAACGTGTCTTGGTCAGTCCATGGTGGAGCCTGGACATTGTTACCACCTAAAAACCTGTGTTTATGCCCCAAAACAACTTTCCGAATCTCCCTTTCTTTAGATAAACCCTCCTGCCCCTCCACTGTCCCCATCAGTCCCCAAACTCCTCCAGCCACCCAGAGGGACAAAATCCCTTTCCAGGTTGCAGGGAGAGCGTGGGAAGAGCTGATGGTCAGAGATGCTTTTTCCCCTAGACGTGGGCAAGTCATCAGAAACCATTTTCAGTGCCAAAAACATCATGGGGACAATTCCCAGCCCTGCCAGCTCCCAAACATCACGGAGCCGTTGTCCCCACGGGAGCCTTTTTGCTCCCGGGCTCCGTTTGCTTTGCCAGGGGTGTTTTTCCACCCAGTTCATGGGAATGAGAGAGAAGCAGGTGATAACCATCAGCATCACCTTACACCTGCTGCCCAGTGCCCCATTTGCCTTCCAAATCTCCGTAGGCCCCTCGCTGGGAGCCTTCCCAGGGCATCAACTGGAGCTCCAAGGCTCAACCTGCAGTTGGCAGGTTGAGGGAGGGGATTAAATGGTGATTAATTGGTAATTAAATGGTGATTAATGTCCAGCAATGGGAACTATGTTGCTGAGGGCTGTCCCTTCCTTTTTCTTTGGGCTTCTGAGTAGAACTGGTGTGCCCAGGTTTGCATGGCCAGGGGTGCAGGGTTGGGTATGTGGTCGGGCGTGCATGGTCAGGTGTCCAAGGTCAGGTTTCTGTGGTCAGGTGGGTGTTCATGGCTGGGTCAGGTGTGTGGTCAGGTGTCCAAGATCAGGTTTCTGTGGTCAGGTGAGTGTCCAGGGTTGAGAGTGATGGTTGGGTGTGTGGTCAGGTTTCTGTGGTCAGGTGAGTGTCCAGGGCTGGGTCAGGTGTGTGGTCAGGTGTCCAAGATCAGATTTCTGTGATCAGGTGGGTGTTCATGGCTGGGTGTTCATGGTTGGGTGTGTGGTCAGGTGTCCAAGGTCAAGTTTCTGTGGTCAGGTGGGTGTCCAGAGCTGGGTGTGATGGTCAGGTGTGCACGGTCAGGTGTCCAAGGTCAGATTTCTGTGGTCAGATGGGTGTCCAGGGATGGGTGTGATGGTTGGGTGTGTGGTCAGGTGTCCAAGGTCAGGTTTCTGTGGTCAGGCGGGTGTCCAGGGCTGGGTCAGGTGTGTGGTCAGGTGTCCAAGATCAGGTTTCTGTGGTCAGGTGGGTGTTCAGGGCTGGGTGTGATGGTCAGGTGTGTACAGTCAGGTGTCCAAGGTCAGGTGTGTGTGGTCAGGTGAGTGTCCAGGGCTGAGTGTGGTGGTTGAGTGCATGGTCAGGTGTCCAAGGTCAGGACTCTGTGGTCAGGTGGGTGTTCAGGGCTGGGTGTTCATGGTTGGGTGTGTGGTCGGGTGTTCATGGTTGGGTGTGTGTGGTCAGGTGAGTGTCCAGGGCTGGGTGTGATGGTTGGGTCTGTGGTCAGGTGTCCAAGGTGAGGTTTCTGTGGTCAGGTGTCCAAGGTGAGGTTTCTGTGGTCAGGTGTGCACGGTCAGGCACCCAAGGTTCCGGTGTGTGTGGTCAGATGTGTCCAAGACAGATGTGCCAAGCTGTGTTTGTGTTTGTGCCCCTTCTGGGGCTCCTGGCTGCTGAGGGAAGGTGTGAGGTGGTTGTGCCTGTGTGTGTGTGTGTGCACCATGTGCACCATCAACCATACACGTGTGTCTGGTGCCAGGGATGTGTGTGACCAGCTGTACCTGTGCCTGGGGGTGTGTGTGCCCATGGAATGGTTTGGGTTGAAGGGACCTTAAAGATCATCTTGTTCCACCACCTGCCATTGCCAGGGACACCTTCCACTAGACCAGGTTGCTCCAACCTGGCCTTGGACACTTCCAGGGATCCAGGGGCAGCCACAGCTTCTCTGCCCAACCTGTACCGGTGCCTCCCCACCCTCTGTGTGTCTGTGCCCATGTCAGGGTGTACATTGGGTCCGTGTTTCCCTGGTGTGTGTGGTGCCCTCGTGGGTGTGCAGGACAGCTCTGGGTGTGTGTCCCTGGGTGTGTCTGTGTGTGCTTACAGGGCACCTCCATCTGCAGGGCTGGGGTGGCCACAGCTGCTCACTGGTGTGTCGTGTCTGCGTGTAATTCCATGTGTTTTTGGGAAGTGGATAAGGCCAGTGGATGTTTGTGTGGGTGGGGTGGGTGGGATGGGGCCAGCTGGGGTGGCTGAGCTGCTGCCCCCCAGAGCTGACCACATTTTGGGGTGAAACCAGCCCATCTACAGGCTCAGAGAACCTGCTAATTATTGTGTTAATGAAGGAGCCAGGGCTCTGCAGCCACTGGGCTTAAGGGGGTACAGGGCTGAGGGGGTTTAGGGAAGTCAGGCTGCTCCTAAGGTCTTTCCTAAGTCTGCCCCAGAGGAAGCAGGATACCACCTCCATCCTCCTCCATCATCCCACTGCACCATCATCCTCTTCCTCCCTCTGCTCCATCAAGCTCAGGAGCCTGACTCTAGTCCTGGAGGTGATGCACGAGGTGCTGGGGATGTCACCTCCTCCCTAAAACATCCACCCTGCACAGTGGGAGCATCCCTTGGTCCCCGCTCTGCCCCAAACCACCTCAGGAGCCCCTTGGGCTGGCACAGACCCAGGCCAGGCTGATGACAGAACAACCCGGGTGCACACGAGCGTCCTTGACCCCCAGCCCAGCTCGGAGGTGCTCCCCAGGGACAGGTGGGGAAGGACTGGGGTGTCACCCGCCGGTCCCTCCGCGCAGGGAGGTGCTGCAGATCGACCAGTTCCTGAAGGAGACGGCGGCGCGCGAGGCCAACGCCAAGGTCCGGCTCCAGCACTTCATCGAGGAGCTGCTGGACCGGGCGGATCGGGCGGAGAAGCAGCTCCAGATCATCAGCAGCAGCTGTGGGACCACCCCGAACGGCAGCCTGGGGCGCTGCGGGACCCCCGGGGCCAAGGCCATCTGCCGACCGGTACCTCCGCGGGCACAGGCACGGGCAGCCGGCGGCATCGGGAACGCGCCCACGGGGCTCCTCTGGGGGCTGCCAAGGGCGGAGTGGGGAGGTGTAGGGACCCCCTTCTCACCCCCATGGGAAGTGGATAATTCCGGGTAGGGGGATCCCAAAGATCCCAAAGACAAGATGCTTCTCGGTGGGTCTGCGTTGCCGTGGCGATGTCGGAGATGCTCTTCCGCATCCCGCTGGGTGTGGGGCCTCACCCCACAGCGCAGCTGGCACTGGGTGGGTTTTTGGGGTCGTCTCTTTGGGGTGCACCGCCCGCACGTTGGGGTTTGCCACGTTGGCTCCTCTTGTCCTGTCTCCCTGCAGAGAGACCGGCACCCAGGGCCGTGCGTGGCCGTGCACGGTGCGTACGGCGTGTCCAACCAGCGCTCCTCCTCCAGCACCGGGTGAGTCCCCATCCCTGCTGCCTCTCCAGGGTTTTCATGGGACACAGGCTTCCCTTTGCAGGTTGCTTGTGTGGCTTTAAATTAGGATTTAAACACCTCGGTGCTGAAAATTCCAACGTAAGGGATGTCTTTGCGCGCGCATTGGTAACAACGCGAAATTTCCACGCAGCACCTATTCCAGGGGCAAGGATCCTAAGAGAGAAGGCGAGGGGAGGTGACGTTCAGGCTTCCAAACGTTCATTAATTGCTGCTGAACTTGGTGTAATTTTGGAAAACAAAAATAGGAGGGAATATTGAGGGAATTTTGCAATTCCAAGAACCGATCGGTGAGTTTATTTCAGCGACGGGAAAGCAGGACACACGACAGGGAATACAACACAGCAAATAGGTTGCGAGCCCCGGGGCTGATGGGAAGGGGATGCCCATCCCAGAGAGACCTGAGGTCGGGCATCCCTGTTCCCCCTCCTTCAGGGCCTCAAGCCGGGCCAAGGCCGTGTCGCAGAGCTCGGGGTGCTACGACAGCGACAGCGCGGAGCCGTGTCCCACCGACGACACGGCCGACGGGCATCCCTACGCGGGGCGGGACGGGTCCCGCGGCTCGGGGCTGCGCCGCCAGGCCATCCAGAACTGGCACCGCCGGCCCTACCGCAACAGCACCGAGGGGGAGGAGGGCGACGTCTCCGACGTGGGATCCCGCACCACCGAGTCGGAGGCCGAGGGCTGGGAGCCGGACGTGCCTGGATCCGCCGCGTCCCGGCCCACCGGGAGCTGCCGGCTGACGGGTGAGGCCGTGGGTTCTCCTGGTGGGGGTGGTGGGATGCTCCAGCCCCAAGAGCTGCAGCTCACGGGTTCAGCCAGGAGTTTTACTTTAAAATGTATGTATTTAGGGTTCTTTAACACCTCAAGAAAGCGAGATTCAAGAGAATAAGCCACGGGCTTGTTCCCAAGGGGTTTCTTTATTAATTTAGGGGAGAAAATAAGGGAACTTGGCCAAAGTTCAAAAAGGGTACCACACAAACTGGACAAAAATGTTCCACCACAACATCAACCCAATATAGACTGATTCACAACACTTAAGCCAAAATCCAGGCCCTCCAGCTCCCAAAGCCACCCAGAGCATCAAGAAAGGGGCAGGGAAAGAGGAGCAGAGGGAGCAAGAAGAGAGAAGGAGAAAGAGGGAGAGACAGATCCTGGAGCTGCCACCAGGGCATTGTAGAAGACCAGTCACGTGTCCAAATGGCAGGACCATGTGGCCTTTGATTTGATCTGCTCTGGGCCCTCTGGGCACCCCCCAGGAGGGGTCTGGGACCCACCGGCCACTCTGGGGCTTCAGGGCAGGGTGAGGGGCAGTGACCTCACTGTCCCTGTGAGCTGTGGGGTGTTATAGGGCAGTGTCCTCACTGTCCCCATATGAACCGTGGGGTGTTATAGGGCAGTGTCCTCGCTGTCCTAGTCTGAGCTGGGTCGGAGGCTGCATGAGCTGTGTTGTGTTATACTTTTCCCAGGCTGTTTGTGAGTAGAAGCTACTCCAGGGCTGCCCTATGTGGGCTCCAGAGACTGTCATGAGGGACACGACCCCACCCTACCTCTGTGAGGTTGCATCCATCCCTTTCCCCTCCACACACACACACACACTCCCCACAAGGTGGTTCTGACCCAAAAATCACTGATTTTTTTCTCAGACAAGGGTTCAGGTGAGGCTGAATCCTGTCTTAGCCTCGGGCTATATCAACGGTTTAAATTTAAGGAATTATAGAGGTGTGATTAAACCACTTCGTCCCGCAGGTTTTAATGATGGCAAAAGGATATATTTATACAAAACGAGTGATTTATTATGTCAAACAAACAGAACAAATTAACAGACAAAAGATCTTACCCAGAATTATTTACTACACGGTGCAAAAGCTAAAAACCCACCAGTAGGGTATAATATGGCATAAAGTAGTGCAGTGCACTGTATCAAAGCAGTTATTTAAAGCAATTGCATCAAAACCAGCAAAAGCATTAAGTAGAGATTGATGTAACTCACAGAGGGCAGAAGGTGGAGGATGGGGAGGTTGGGAGCTGGGGGACAGGGGTGGACCTTCCCTTACCTGCCCCTCTCCGTGTCCCCCAGTGGCCACCGACGCCGGGTGTCCCCCGGCCAGGCCCGAGGGGGCCGGGGGCAAGGTGTGCCGGCTGGAGAGGGGCAGCCCGGGGCACTCCAGCGAGGTGATCAGCCCCGAGATCCTCAAGATGAGGGCGGCTCTCTTCTGCATCTTCACCTACCTGGACACCAGGACCCTGCTGCGGGCGGCCGAGGTGTGCAAGGACTGGAAGTTCGTGGCCCGGCACCCGGCCGTGTGGACGCGGGTGCTGCTGGAGAACGCCAGGGTGTCCTCCAAGGTACGGGGGGTGGGCACGGGGGTGGCACTGCCCGGGGTGAGACCTTCCTTCCAGGGAGGTGAAGCTGTGCTGGCACCTCATTAATGGTCAACCACGTGCGGGTGGTCGTGGCTCTGTGGTCGTGGGGGGACACAGGTTGGCGCTGGGTGTGCTGTGCATTCACCTGTGAGTGCTCCAGGGCAGGAGCTCATGTGTTTCCATGTGTTCCTGTGGTCACACCCATGATTTTGTTGCTTCCCTGGTCTCGTCTGTGCATCTCCACATGTGTGTGCACAGACCTGCCTGAGGGCAGCCCAGGGGTGGGTGGAGGGGGACGTGCTGAGGGTGCCCACCTCGGTGACGAGCACCCCTGTCCCCCCAGTTCCTGGCCATGCTGTCCCAGTGGTGCACCCAGATGCACTCCCTCACCCTCCAAAACCTCAAGCCGCGCCAGCGAGGGAAGAAGGAGAGCAAGGAGGATTACATGAGGAGCACACGGTGAGTCCCTGCGTCCTGGTCGCCCTCTTCCCACAGCCGGAGCTGCTGGTCCTCGGGGATGATGATGCTCCATGAGCCCTCCCCTGACACAACCTTAGGCCATTCCCTGGGTCCTGTCCCTCCTCTGACCCTCCCAAGGAAGTTGGAACTGCAGTGAGGTCTCCCCTCAGTCTCCTCTTCTCCAGCTGAACACACCAAGTGCCCTCACCCCAGAGAGTGGTTGGGCACTACCCAGGCTCCCCAGGGCAGTGGGCACAGCCCCAAGGCTGCCAGAGCTCCAGGAGGGTTTGGCTGATCCTCTGGGGCACAGGATGGGACTCTTGGGGCTGGGCCTGTGTAGGGCTGAGGGTTGGACTGGATGGTCCTTGGGGGTCCCTTCCAGCTCCGCACATTCTGTGATCCTGTGATCCCATTTCCACTGGGGGACACCGGTTCCTGGTGTGGGTTTCGGGCATCCCAGAGCGCTGGGGTGGCCATGGGGAACATGAGCATGGCCTCCCATGCCTGACCCTGCCTCCATCCCTGGCAGGGGCTGCCTGGAAGCTGGTCTGGAGTCGCTGCTGAAGGCCACGGGCAGCAACCTGCTCATCCTGCGCATCTCGCACTGCCCCAACGTGCTGACAGACCGCTCGCTCTGGCTGGCCAGCTGCTACTGCCGGGCCCTGCAGGCTGTCACCTACCGGTAAGGACGGCCACCGACACCCCCCTGCTCGGCCACGGGGCCGGGAGAAATCTGGAAACATCCGTGGGATGTGCTGGGGCTCCGCTGATGCCGATCCCCATTCCCTACTCCAACGCCGTCCAGAGGTGTGAAGGACCCACCTCTCCATGTCCCCAGCCCAGCAGCAGCCTCGGTGTCCCCCAGCTGTCCTTTCAACTCTCGTCCTCTTCTGGCGTGTTTTCCCTTCCAGCTCCGTTCCCAGCATCCTGTTACCATCTCATCCCAGCTGGAGGAGTGACCAGGGTTTTGGTAGGGGGACACTGCTTTGTGTTAGAGAAGGGTGAGGAAGAGGTGCTCAGTGAGGTCCCACCTGACTGTCACCCTCCTGGTGAAGGCTTCTAATGGGGAGAAGAGGCTCAGGGTTCCTCTCTTCTGGGAGGGAGGAACAGCTCTGCCATGGGATAGCCAAGATCCAGCTTGGAGATCTCACCCGAGATCAAGGACACAAGGCTCTGGTGTAGGACCTGGAGGAGGTCACACATCCTGGAGGAGATCACTGACCTCTCCTTGGTCTAAGCCACTTTCCAAAGAGGTTCTGCCCACTGGGGAGATAGGATTTAACTTCCCTACACACTCCAAAAGGATGATCCTTGCTCTCACTGTACCCTGCAGGTGACCACTTCAGCCTTGGAATCCATTTTCCCTGTAGCTGATGTGTGTCCTCACCCAGCCCGGGATGGAGAATCCTTCAGGTGGGAAAGCACATCCAGCCACTCCTCTGGCGTGGATCGTGTGAGCTCAGACACGGCTCTGGTCAGGGGATCCCACCCCATGAGGCAGCTCAGAGCTGCTGGGTTTGACCCAAAGCCTCCTCCAAGGGCAGCAGAGCAGGTCCAAGTGCTCCTGGCACGTCTCTAACCTGTGACTCTGACTCATGCTCTAATTAACCTGCTGCTCTTGGCAACCTTCTCCAGTGGAGACGCGTGAAGAGCTCGAGATAACACCCCTCGCTTATTTTTAGGCTTGCCTGCAGTTTTGAAGTAGGTCATTTGGAGTTAGGAAGCACAGCCCCAGCCTCCAGGAAACGTCCTGGTGTGGTGGAACAGCCAGGGGCCTCTGTTTGGGCTGGTGGCATCAGGATGGTGCTCTCTGATGTCTCTCCTTGGTGCTGGGAGCATCAGCAGAAGCTCCTCTGAGCCAATGTGGCTCCACCCTGACTTGTGGTACACCCACACCTCCACCAACCCCTGCACGAGTCCAGGAGGTTTTGATATCTCCAAAAACACCAGGGAGGAGCCCACAGCAAACACCTGCAGTGGCATTTGGCCAAGAGCCACCACAGAGCTGGGACAGAGGCCAGGGAGCAGCCACTGCCCGCGGCCGGAACGTCCTTCCCACCTCCTGGTACCTTCCCCATCCCCAAGTGAAACCATCCCAGTGGGACCTGCAGGGATGTTCTATCTGCTCTTCGAGGGTGCATGGCCAACCACTTGTGTCACCTTTGCCTCTGGAAGATGCCCCTTCAACCTCCCCTTCAACCTTCACCCCCCCTCCAGCCTCGCCTCATCCTCCTTCCTCACCTTCAGCCTCGCCTTCTCCCGTTGTTCTTGATGTTGCACATCCATAGGCACAATTCCAGACAGGAATGCCTTCAGCCTTCCGACACGGGTGGTGTGGGGACTGTCTGGTCCACGGGCAGGCCGTGGGTTATGAATAGTGGCTAAATTTGCAACTCCAGCTGCTCCAGGGAGCAGCTCAGAGGCTGCACATTCGGCCCCCGGGGCGGCGTCGCTGCCGGTGGGGCCACCACGTGTCCTCTGTGTTGTTCCAGGAGCTCCACAGACCCCGTGGGTCACGAGGTCATCTGGGCCCTTGGAGCAGGTTGCAGGGACATCATCTCCCTCCAGGTCGCACCTCTGCATCCGTGGTAAGAATCGTGGAATCGCGGAATGGTTTGGGTTGGAAGGGACCTTAAAGACCGTCCAGTGCCACGGGCAGGGACACCTTCCACTACAACAGGTTGCTCCAAGCCCTGTTCAGCCTGGCCTTGGACACTTCCAGGGATGGAATTGTGTTAGGTGGAGGCTGAGTGTGATGAGCTGGAAAGAAACTGGGTGCCAGATTTGCTTTGGGAGGATCTTCATGGGATGAGCAGCAATCCTGGAGGCAAGTTTGGGAGACCAGGAGCTCGGCCCCATCCCTCCCTGAGAAGGCTGGGAGATGTTGGGTGTAGACACCTCCCTGCTGAGCCGGGAATGTTTCCATGGAGGCTGCTCACTCCAGAGATGAAAGGGAAGCCGTGATGGCTCTGGTTGGTGACAGTGAACATCAAACGCTTGTCTGAGCTCCTCCGTGCTCACGTAAGAGCAGCCCTGAAGGGCCGGGGTGTTGTTGAAAGGGTGTCACTGCTTGGGGAGACAACTCTCACTTTTGGAAAAGCATTTTGGGGGCATGAAGGTGCTGGTGGATCTCCACCCCACACGGTCTGGGTGCTCAGGAGCTCGTGGCTCGCACAGCAGGTCGCCCACATCCGTGCCACGGGAATGTCCCCAGGGCACTTCTTCTTGTCTGGGAGGTCTGTTGGGATGTCACATCCCCGTCAGCCCAGATCGAGGAGCACAGAGGGGATGTCACTTAGCAGGAGGAGCTGGATGTCAGGTCCTGGTGGCTTGTGTCTTCCCTGAGGGAATCAGCACATGGCATGTCAGCTTCTCCACCTGAGCCAGAGCTCCAGGCTCCTGCTGCCGGTTTGATCTGTGCAGGAAACAATTCAGAGCCTGGTTCAGGTCTCTGAAGGGAGACTCATAGAATCACGGGATGGTGTGGGTTGGAGGGGAACTTAAAGATTGTCTCATTCCAACCCCCTGCTACGGGTAGGGACACCTTCCACTAGCCCAGGTTTCTCCAAGCCCTGTCCAACCTGGCCTTGGACACTTCCAGGCATGGGGTACCCACAAATTCCCGGGGCACGATGGAGGGTTTGGGGCACTGAGCTGCCCTGTCCTGGTGGCAGCACAGCCCGAGGTGGTCGCTCATGTGGAGACACCCCCTCAGAGCGTGACCACCATGGCGCTGGTGGGGTGGGCGATGCCCCAATCCCACGCCGCTTCCAGGAGCGCTCGCGGAGAGAGGGCTGAGCTTTCCTGGCAGCCCTGCCCAGCTGTTTCTCCTCCCTCTCCTCTCCCCAGCCAGCAGCCGACGCGTTTCAGCAACCGCTGCCTGCAGATGATCGGGCGGTGCTGGCCCCACCTGCGGGCGCTGGGCGTCGGAGGCGCCGGCTGCGGCGTCCAGGGACTGGCATCCTTAGGTAGGCACCTCTCCTAGGGGATCGATTGGGTTGGGAAAGACCTCTGAGGTCACCCAGTCCAACCCGTGACCCAACACCACCCCGTCACCCAGCACGGAGCGCCACGTCCGGCCTTTCCCTGAACGCCTCCAAGGGATGGGGACTCCACCACCTCCCTGGGCACCACATCCCTCCTTCTCCTCCAGTGGGACGAGGAGAGGGGCACCTTGGAGGTCCCCTTGGGAATCTCAACAGAGATCCATGCCCTTGGGCCGAGGTCCATGTGTGCACCCCACCATGCTGCCACCCACCCCTTTTGCCATCTGCTGCCCTCATCCCTGCCCCGTGGGACGCTGACAGCAGGTGCTCTGTCCCTCCAGCCCGGAACTGCATGAGGCTCCAGGTCCTGGAGCTGGACCACGTGGCCGAGATCAACCAGGAGGTGGCAGCCGAGGTGTGTCGGGAGGGGCTGAAGGGGCTGGAGATGCTGGTGCTGACGTCCACCCCGGTCACCCCCAAAGCCCTGCTGCACTTCAACAGTGAGTAGCAATGCCGGGGGCATCACCCTATCACCACAAGGCCACCAGATATCCAGGTCCGTGGAGCAGATCCTTCCTTCCAGCCCCACCCACAGGGACCTGTTGGCACTGGGAAGGAGCTGGGAGCTCCGGGTGGAAGGTCCTCAAGAGGGGATCCAACATCCTCCTGCCAAGGATGGGCCAAGGAGAGCTGATCTTGCCTTGGGCCATGGAGAGGATGGAATTGCTCCCTCCATGCTCCCCACAAGGCAATCCAGACCTCAGTGTCTGTGACACACCTGAGGTTCACCCCGCTGTGTCTGAGTTCAAGGTCACACCACTTGCCCGAAGCCTTTTCCTGGGACAGGAGGTCCACAGCCATCAGCAGGGTCTGTCCTGGTGGCCATGGCTCATGTGACTGTGATGGGACTTGCTGGGAACCCGCCCCTCTGGATGGAAGAGCAAGGGTTTCCCAAGGAAAGGGCAGGATGCTGATTTGGGGACGGGACAATCAGAGACCATCTCGTAGCCCAGAGTTGATTTTGGCCACCACGAGCAGGTCTCCTCCAGCTTCAGGGTGAGGTTTCCCCACGTGCACAAGGCCTTGAGGAGCACTGGGGTGGGATGTGGGGTCCATGCTGGCCGTGGGGAGGTCGTTTGCCCCCCAGGCATGGAGAATCCAGGTGGTATCTCTGCCCCTCAGGTGTGTGCCGGAACCTCAAGTCCATCGTGGTGCAGGTGGGAATCGTGGACTATTTCAAGGAGCCCCACAGCCCTGAAGCCAAGAAGATGTTTGAAGAAATGGTGAACAAACTCCAGGTAAAGGGTCCCAGTCCCAGGTTACACAAGTGTCACCAGATCCACGGCAAGGATTTGAGATGTTTTCCCCCTCTCCCTCACCCCGTTTCCTTCCCATGGCAGGGATTTGAGTTGTTCCTTCCTCTCCCTTCCTTGCCTGGTGTCCTTCCCATGGCAGGGATTTGAAATGTCCCCCCCTCTCTCTCCCTCTCCCCATGTCCTTTCCATGGCAAGGATTTGAGAAGTTCCCCACTCTCCCTCCATTTCCCTGTGTCTAACCATGGCAGGGATTTGAGATGTTCTCCCCTCTCCCTCCATTTCCCTGTGTCCTTCCCATGGCAGGGATTTGAGATGTTCCCCTCTCTCCCTCCCTTGTCTGGTGTCCTTCCCATGGCAGGGATTCCTCTCCTGCCCTTTCCCCATGTTCTTCCCACAGCAAGGATTTGAGATGTTCCCTCCTCTCTCTCATCCCATGTCCTTCCCATGGCAAGAATTTGAGACGTTATTCCCTCTTCCTCCCTCACTCCATGTCCTTCCCAGGGCAAGGATTTGAGATGTTTCCCCCTCTCCCTCGTCCCATGTCCTTCCATGGCAGGGATTTCAGATGTTCCCTCCTCTTCCTCCCTTGCCCTGTGTCCTTTCTGTGGCAGGGATTCCCCTTTCCCTCCTTTTCCCCGTGTTCTCCCCATGGCAGGGATTTGAGATGTTCCTCCTTCTCTCTCCCTCACCCCATGTCCTTCTTTTAGCAGGGATTTGAGATGTTCCCCCCTTTCCCTCCCTTTCCCTGTGTCCTTCCCATGGCAAGGATTTGAGATATTCCCACCTTTCCCTCACCCTTTGTCCTTCCCATGGCAAGGATTCCCCTTTCCCTCCCTTTCCTTGTGTCCTTCCCATGGTAAGGATTTGAGATATTCCCACCTTTCCCTCAACCTTGGTCCTTCCCATGGCAGGGATTCCCCTTTCCCTTCCTTTCCCCCATGTCCTTCCCATGGCAAGGATTTGAGATGCTCCCACCTCTCCCTCCCTCCACCCCACAGAACAGCGGGAATGCCGGATCCCCCCCCTAACCCCACTCCCTACTCCTCTTCCAGGCCCTGAGGAAAAGACCCGGCTTCTCCAAGATTTTACACATCAAAGTGGAAGGAGGCTGTTAGACCTTCAGGGAAGCACAAAGCACATTCCCTCCTCTGCCTGGCGGCGCCGGAGGCCCCCCCGTGAAAACCAAACCCACCGCCCGCCGCTCACCCGCGGCCGGACCCGGCACGCGGATCCGGATCCGCCGGCTCGTGCACAAGGAAAACCCGAAACTCTCGCAGGCCTTAGTGACTGGCAGCCGGGGCTCATCCCAGGGCTGGCTCGCGGGCGAGAAGGTGCTACTTCAGGACAATTTTTTTGGCTGCCCCAGGGAGACAGGGCGACGCTCCTTCCCGGGAGGGGAAGATGGCTCGGAACCCCCCGCGGCCGCTCGCTGCCAAGGATCCGTGTTTGGGGGATGTCTTTTTCTTCGGGATCTGTTTCTTGGAGGGGTTTTTTTTTTGTTGACCGTCCGAGGATCTCCCGGCCCGTCCCACGGGCTCCTTGTCCTCTCCGTGGGGTGGGGGAGGTGGGGTGGGAAGGGGCTGTTCCTCCAGAGGGAAGGACGCCCAGCATTCCTGCGGGGTCTCCGTTTCATTTGTTGGACAGAGGGGCTCCCAAACCCGGGCAAACGCTGCCCAGAGAGCAGCAGCCCCCACAGCACAAGCCCGGGGGGGGCAGAGCTGCATCCCGGGGGGGGCTGCGGGAGCCAGAGGACACCAGGAGAGATGGTCGCTCTTCCAGAGGTCTCCAGCCTCGCTCACTCTCCACCAAAACCTTCCTGCCAAGGCAATAAACCATCTCCAAAATCCTCGTCCACCAGGAAACACGGGTCACGCTCCGGTCCCCGCCATCCACCACCCGGAGCGAGTTGTCCCACGTGGAGAGAAGGACTGGAATGGGACACTCGTGTTTGCCATCTCACCGCCTTCCCGAGCAGCCTGAAGGAGAAACCCTGGGAAAATCATCCCGAAATCCAAAGCTGCTGGTGAAAGCACCACCTGACAGCCTCTGGTTGACCCTTATCCGTGGCCACGGCTGGTTTTTTTTTTAACTCTGCTTTTTCCTTCCTGGGTGTCTCCAAGGAGGTCGTCATCCCCAAAATACCCTTTTTTTCCCCACAGGAAAAGGCTTTGGAAAGGCATCCAGCAGGGCCAGGCATCTCCATGCTCCACCCTGGGGATAAAGTACCAGGAGGTGCCCAAGGAACTGGGGACACCCATCACAGCACTGCCAGCAGTGGGGACACACCGGCCTTAACCACAGCCCCTGGTCATCCCAATCCTCAGCCAGGTGCCCTTGGATCAGGCTGAGCGGGGAGAATCCGACTGGGAAAAGCAAATTTTGGGGGTTTTCCCGCTGATTTGGACCAGTGTTGGAGGTTTTGGTGCCTGTTGGCCAGCGTGGCTCCGAGGAGACAGCCCTTCCCAGGGCATCTCCCCTTCCCAGCCTTCCCAGGGTGAGGGGCTGACAGGGAACATCCCTCCTCCAGGAGGGAGGAGGCTGCAGATCCACCTGGGACCACATTCCTCGCCCATGGCAGAGCTCAGCCAGGGCTGCCAGCATGACAACAGTCCATGGGGATCCTGAGAGACAACAACATCAATCCCAAATCGCTGAAGCCGGTGGGGGGCTGAAGGCACCTCCAGGGTCTCCAACCCCACCTCAGGAGAGCCTTCATCCCCCCTTCATCCCATCCACGCCGTCTCCTGAAACAAGGTAAGGGATTTTTGGCCATAACCCCCCGTTTGAAGCACCTCTGCTCCCCCCTCCAACTGCAGCTTTTCCAGGAGAAGGCTGCTCCCTGTCTGCACAAAATGAGGGAGCCCCCCCCAAAAAAATGCCCACGAGAAACTCCTGCGTCCCACCAATATCCCCATGGATGAGCTTCCTGGCACCGGGATCAGCTCCCTGCCACGGCTTTACCTCCACCTGGGGAAGACTGGGACACAAATTCCAGGGGCAAGAGGAGCAAGGGATGCCCCGACCAGCAAAAAAAAAAAAAACCACCCCACCCAGCAAAGCTACAACCCCCCCGGGGAACATCCAGCCCTTATCCCAGGAACGTGTCCCAGCAGAGCTGTCAGAGACTTGGGAAATTCCCTTTAAAAAAAAACAACAAACAACAACAACAAAAAAAAACAAAGTAAGTATTTATTTCTATAAAGAAGGAAAAAAAAAAAGATTTTAAAGGAAAATTATATACTCAGCATGTTTATACACTCTATGCTTAAAGACTATCGTGGTGGAGAGTCGTGTCCGAAGACTGAAGGCGGCTGCTCCGGGTTTGCTCCGGGTTTTTGTGACACTCTCCCAGCTCCTCCGGGGCTGTTGGGAAGGCAAAGGTGATGGAAAAAGGGGGAGACGTTGAGGATTCTTGGAGAAGAAACCTTCTGTGCCCACCAGTGGTGTCAGTGGCTGTGTCCGTGGTGGTGTTGGAGCCACTGGGGTTTGGAATTCATGGCAGGACACTCCCACTGGAATTTGGTGCTTGGAAGTGCCACGGAGACCAGAGCAAACCATCGGCCTCCCCTCGGGGCATTCCCGAAAAATCCAACTCGGCAAAAGCCACGTTTCCACAGAAATCCTCTGATGACACAAGGCCTTGAGCAGGTTCAAGGATTAGAAGATGGGAAGTGGGGGGTTCTCCCCGTTTTCCTTGGGCTTGAATGGATCCCTCCCTCCTCATCTTGGGATGGAGGTGGATGAGGACAAGGACACAGGTGGTAATGAGGGCCCAGCCCTCCTGGTGGCTCCTAATTGCCCAGGTTGTTAATGAGCTCATTAACAGCTCTGTATTTCTTCCACTGAAATGTCATATTGATCCTTTCCCTGCTGCTTTCCCTCCCCATCCCGCTGTTTTTCCCCTCCCCAAACCCCCATCCCTACGGGATGCTCGTGGCCGTAGGATTCACCGCCTGGGTCACGGAGTTTCAACCCCATTTCTTCTGGAAAGGGATGGAAACGCACAGAAATACCAAATTCCCTGGGAAAAGCCTCGAAATCAGGCAGCGTATCCAGGGGCTCAGCCCCATTCCAGATCCTAGAGAAGCCCCAGAGGGGCTCTGCGATGACAATCCCCAGCAAAATCCATGGATCCGGGGTGAGAATTGGGGTCACAGCGATGGCCAGAGCTGGCAGGGGCTGGATGGGTGGTGGTTCCAGAGGTGGCTCCTGCAGGACCAGTTTTGGGGAGATTTATTCCTTTTCTAAGGAGTTTTCCCGAAGTTTCCCCGTGGCCGACATTCCCAGCATTCCCCGTCGCTTGAATTTGGGTGCTGGTCAGGGATTTCAAGAGGAACAACACCACCAAAGCCAGCTCAGGGGCCAAATTTATCCCAAATCCATGTTTTTCTTGGTTGGGTTTTGCTTGTTATCCATCCATCCGAGCCCCCAGGAGCTGGGAATGCTCCAGGGACCAGCTGCCTCCTCCTGCCTTATCCCTGTGCCCCCAGTTTGGGGGATCTGGGGGGGGTCAGGGCTCGAGGAAAACGGGAACTCCCAAGTTGGCTCCGTCCAAAGGAGGATTTTAATCTTTATCCCACTTTTTTATGCCATGTGTCCCGGTGCCAGCTGCCAGCAGGGGCACAGCTTGCATGGATCCTCCAAAACACTCTTGAATTTAGGGAAAACAGAACAAAAAAACTGCAGGAAAAGCGTTGCTAAAGCTCAGCCTCTCGTTTTGGGGGAAGGAAAACTGCAGGTTGGGATGGAGCAAAAGCATTTGGGAATTGGGAAGTGGGAAAATGCTTTAAAAAGGGGGAAAATAAAGCAGGGAGCAGGGAGATTTTAGGAACTGGAGATGGTTTGTTGTAAGGTGGTGACGGACCTTCCTCACCCGTGGGAGGCAAAATAATCCCCCCCTTCGTGGAGGGTGGGAGAACTGAGGAAGGAGAGGAGGGAAAGCTGCCCAAAAGCAGGGAAAATTATGGGATTTTTCTGATCCAGCCTCGGGATTGAGCCCCGTGGAGGGGCGACGAGGCAGGTTGGGGCCGGGGACAAGTGGGTGCAATGGTGTGGGGTGGCTTTTGCTTTGAGATAATCAGAGGAGATAATCAGTCCAGGGAAAGAGAGATCTCCAAAGACAGGAATTTGGGATCCTTTTCCCTGAAAGAGCCCTCGTTTGCTCCGCCAGCGGGTTCCAGGGGGCCCTGTACAGCGACCTCCCCCCTCCCCAAAGGTAGCCAGTTGCCTCCCAAGTTATTTTTTTAAACTCTCTATAAAATTTAGGTCTATTTTAGTCTCTTCGCAGCAATGTGCCAGTGTCTGGAGAACCAAACAGCCCCTTTTTTTTTTTTTTTCTTATCCCCGTGGTCCCTCGATGCTAAACCGGGTCCTGGGTGTGAATCCACCAGAGGATGTTGTCCTGGAGGAGGGGGAAGTGGTGGGATCAGGGTGCACTGGAGGTTTCCAGGTGGGTTTGGAGGGAAGCAGGGTCCGACTCCGGCCAGGAGACCGTGGTTTTTTAGCACTTTGGTTGGAACTATCACCTGTAGACGCACTTTGATGTTGTTGCTTTGAAACTTTGGCGAGTGTAAACAATGTGTATTTAAGGAATTAACAAAAAAACAAAAAAAACAATTCCCCCTCCTCCCTTCCCTCTCCCCTAAAAAAAAAAAAAAAAAAGTGTGTAAAGAGCTATTTTATGATTCAGTGTTGAATAAAGACTCTGGAGATTGAGGTGGGGTTTCACTCTCCCAGGGGTCACGCTGAAGCCAGACCAGCCGCAAACCAGTGAGACCAGCTGCTGTTTGGGGCTTACTGGGAGCATCCTCATACCTCCCTCTCCCTGCAGGTCCATGATCTCTGCTGGTCCAGTTCCATGGGGCACCAGGACAAAGTGGGATACTGGGGGAGTGCTGGGAGGGTGGGAAAACACTGGCACAGCTTTCCCAGAGAAGCTGTGGCTGCTCCATCCCTGGGAATGTCCCAGACCAGGTTGGACCTGTGGAACATGTCTCTGCCCATGGAATGAGATGGTCTTTAAGGTCCCTTCCAACCCAAACCATGCTGTGATTCTACAGAATTCCTTCCACTGCCCTTCCTTTAACACTTCCAACCCACCAGATCCAAGTCTCCCTGTATTCCCTCAAGAGGATTTTCCTGCCAGGGTCAGCCCAAACACCTGGACCCTGAAGCACCCACACATTCCCTCCCCACAGCCCCAGCGCTGTCACCTCCCTGAACCTCCTCCCATGAAGCCAAGGGCAAGAAGTAAATGCCAATAAAAATGTCACTGAGCAGTAGCAGAGAGCTGCAAGAGAAAGAATCCGCCCTGGAAGCACTCCTGGGATGTGCTCAGAGTCTGTCCTGCTTCCCAGCACAGCACCTGCTTTGCAAGGGGGCAAAAACAACTTTGAAAGGTTTATTTTTTAACTCTAAACACGACCTACCACAGAGTGCAAAAAAGCAGAGAACAGCCCCGTTTGCCACCGAGACAAGTTCATCCTTTTATTGTGTTGGAGCCTGGGGTCCAAACCCCTCCCCAGCGGGAAGAAAAACGAAAAATAAACCCAGTATAAATAGGAGCAAATCCCCTCCTCGCCTGCGCCGGGAGAGGGAAGGCATTCCCGAGCGGAATGCCGAGGCGAGCCCGAGGGGATCAGTGCTGTGTGGGAAACGTTTTGGGGCAGGGCAGCCCACAGGGGGGGGGCCGCGGCTGCCACAGGGCCAAGACGTGACTCTAATTAACGCAACCCGCGAGCCCTCCGAGCGACCATCTGCCGACGAGCCCGTTAATTAACGCGGGGGTTAATTAACGCAAGGATCGACCGTCGGAGCCGCGTCACGGCCGGGAGCGGGGGGGGGTGTCTCAGTGGTTGTGGGGGCGGCCCCGGCCTCGGCCACGGCCCCCCGGGGCGGCGTCCACGGTGGATCGGGGGTTCTTGATGGTCTCGTCCACGGACACGATGAGGCAGGCGGCCTCGGAGGCGGCGGTGAGCGCGTTGATGCGAACCACGGCCGGCTCCCACACGCACGCCTCGAAGTTGTCCGCGATGTCCTCGTTGTTCACGTCCACCCCGTACCACATCCCGCCCTGGGGGGGACACAACGGGACACGGAGGCTCATCACAGGGAGTTTGGGGTGGAAGGGAAGACAGGGAAACGTTCGGGGAACTCGCTGCGGGAAGGAGGGTGTTTGAGGGGAACACAAATCCCAACCGCCACGTCCTTGTTTTTGGTAGTGCCTGTGCCCAATCTCTGTTGGGATTCTCCACAGAGCTCTCTCTGCATTCCCCTTTTATTAGGGTTCCTTTGGTAAACAGCACCCGGTGTTGTCCTTCAGTTAACTGGAATTCCCAGGACTTCCTGTGAACTCCAGGTTTTGATTCACACACCCCAAGGCCGAAACACTCCCTTTTGATTCTATAACTGAGTGCAGGTGCTGCTGGCTTAACTTGTTCCCACAGTGCCAGTGATGCCTCATAAAATAGAAGCCTCGTTCCATTTTAGGGTCACAGAATCAGGCTGGAAAAGACCTCTGAGATCAGAGTCCAACCTAAGACCCAACACCACCGTGTCAACCAGAACATGGCACCAAAGTGCCTCATCACCACCATGCCAACTGGACCATCCAGATCCAGGCTTTCCTTAAGCAGGGATGGTGACTTTCCTTAAGTAGTCACCAAGTGGTGACTCCACCACCTCGGTGGTCAGCCCATTCCATGAAGCTCTAAAGCCTCATGGGACTGATTCCCACTCCACTGCTGCCTCACGCCCCAGCCCACAGCCTCAGGTTTTGCACTCCCTCATTTCAGGGCATTCCTGCTAATCCCACCATCAGGAGCAGGATGGAACGTGGTGGGAGTGACCAAGGCCAAGGGGCAACTTCCAAACACAAGATCAGCAATTGGGACCTCCAGCTTGCAGCTCCTCAGCCAACTTCCACTGATTCCTTTCATGTTTAACACAGCAGCTCCCTCCTGACAAATGATGCATTTTCAAGGAGCAAATCAGGACTCCCTGCTCTGGGAAGTCACCCAACAGCTGGGATCAAAGGGAAGACAGATCCTTTCCTTTTATAGCAACGCGTGCCGAGCCCACACTTGATCTGGGAACAAACGCGGCGTTTAATCAAAGAGAGGACAAGTCTAACACGGGCTCAGCTGAGTTACACCGGATCCGACAGCTCCAGGAGGAAAACATCAGGGAGAAAGGGATCCCACCCACCCCTGGCTGTGCCCTGGGCTCCCAGGTGGCCCTACCTGTGCGTGCTTGGCTCGGAGCTTGTTCAGGATGTTGGTGGCATCAAAGCCGGCGTTGTCGCAGAGCTGGCGGGGAATGATCTCGAGGGCTTTGGCGTAAGCACCGATCAGCAGCTGCTGCTTCCCTGGAATGGTCCTGGAATAGTCCCGGAGGTACTTGGAAAGCTCCATCTCTATCGCGCCGCCGCCGGCGACGACCGAGTCGTTCTGAAGGGAAAAGGGAAACACTCTCATTCCAAGGAGGGGGAGAGCTGGAAAGGCTCTGTGTCAGGGCAATGCCAACCTATGGGAATCCATAGTCTGGGCTGCTGCCATCCCTGGGATTGCCTGGCAGCACTGCTGGGAGCTTCAGGAACACACTAAGAACCTCCAGGGGCAGCTGCCAGCAGCTCATCCCAGCTATGCACGGGATAAAGGGGGATTTTGGGAGGCATGGCAGCTCACAGCCCACTCAGGCCAAGAAACCTACTTCCCTCACTTCCATACAGTGAGCCCACTTCCCTCACTTCCATAAAGCACCCAAAGTTAAGACACTGGCAGCAGCACCTTGCAGCCAAGTTCTGTTGTTTTTCTCAGGAGAGAGATCAGGATGTTCTGTCTAAAGGCAACAGTTCCCAAAATCTTGACGTGCTTCTTCCCAGCCCCTCAGGACATACAGCCTTCAAAGCTGTTTTTAACCAGAAACACCCACAGCTTGGTAGCATCCTCAGGACACATCCAGAGAGGCCTTGGACTTCTCTTGGTGCTCCCAATATGCCTTCAAAAGCAGGGGCCTGTCACTCCCTCAGAATGGTCACCAAAAGGGGGAACAAATGGATTTACAGGCAGGGACTTCAAACCTCCTGAAGATCCACCCAACACACCCAGGATTGTGCTTATTTAGGATGGAGGATGGAGCAAGCACAAGTTACAGCTGTGCAGGAAGGAAAGGAAAACCCAGGCGTGCCTGGAAAGCACTTGGAGCCACTGCCAAAGCAGCGCTGAGTTGGCCAAGGAACGGCACTTGAGTTAATCAACTGGATGCTCCTCACTCCAGGCCTCTCCAGAGACCTCAGAATGTGAGAAGGTTCCCAGAAGGAGTCAAGGCTGTGCCAAGCCTGAGGAACAACCCCAGTGCCAGCCCAGCAGGGAGGCAGCTCCCCTGGGGCTCACCTTGATGGCTCTCCTGACGATCATGATGGCATCGTGCAGGGACCGCTCCGTCTCCTCCATGAACTGCTCCGCTCCTCCTCGCAGGATGATCGTGCAGGTCTTGGCCTTGGGGCAGCCCGTGAAGAAGTTGTACCTGCCAAAGGCACGGGGTAAGAAGGGTTATGGGGATGGAGAAGCGGTGCTGCTGCTGGAAAGGATCCACACCAACACTCAGGGATTCTGGACAGGCCGGATCCGTGACTGAAGCCGTGTCACTCTCACAGCGCCCCATCGGATCTTGGGCTTAGAAGGAGCAGAGCCAGGCAACACACAAGGGAAATCCAGGAAAATCCACTCTCTTCCTGTTGCCAGGGATTTGCTAAACTGGCGCTCCAATTTTCTACTTGGCAGGAGTCAGCAGCCAGCTTGAAACAGGAATTCTCTCCTCCAGCAACAGGAAGGACCCCAGTGTACTGTCCCCAACTTCACCTGCACTGAAGCAAAGTGTCACTATGGAATATCAGATAAATGCCACAATCAACCCCAATATGTGCTGCTTTCCCATTACAAATGAAGCAACACCACTGTGCTTTCTACATGACACTGCAGAATAAATACATGTATTTTAAATGCATATATAAGGGGTAAGATTAGAGGAAAACTCAACCTCAAAAAGCAGCTTTTGTATACGACAAAAGAATTGGTTTTTAACAAGTTTGTTTTCACACCAACATCTTGAAAGATGCTCCAACCTGCCAATGCTTTGACCCAAATTCTTCCAACTGCTATTAGAGGGCTGGCAAGGTACTCCAGGTTTACAGTTGGTGTATTTACCTCTCTCCCCCAATCTGAGTCTCCTCAAAGAGTTCACACCGGCCCAGAACATCATCTGTCAGGGCATTGACACTGGTCTGGATGGATCCACCACAGGCCTGCGTGGAACGGAGATAAAGCAAGGAATTAGCAACACTGACAATCCAGATTGATTTCCCAGCAGGGTCCCATTCTTCAGGGACAGCCCAGCTGTTTAGCTGATGCAAATCCACCCCACAGGCCAGATTCAGGAAAACCCTCTTAATTTCCCTGCCATCTCAAAATCCTCGACAGCAAAATAAGATTATGCAGCTTCGAAGCGCTGACTCACGGGCTCCGGAGTCCAGGAAATACACAAAGCTCAGGGAAAAAAAAACACTCATGATGGAACAGGCAAGAACTAGGGAAAATAAAGCTGTACTGATGCAATGAGCAGACCTTAATCAGAGAAACAAAAGAGCAGTGCAGATGCAATTAGTGTGTGACTGTTCATTCCGTCAAGGAACAGCCTCGTCTGTCTACGGCGAGTTTAAATAACAACCACACGGGCAAAAATGAAGTGATCATCATTTTAAATCTTTGCAAGGAACACTGTGTTCAGGCACAGCCTGCTGCCCTGGTTTGGGAATCCCCAGCCTGGCAGTATTTAAAGTAAAACCAAGGAGCTCACCATCATGGTCCGTTTGAGATCCTCCTCCGGGACGCGGCCGGCACAGAACATGTCCCTGTCGGCGAAGTACTGCGTGGCCACGTCCCCGATGGGAAGTTTGGACAGGACAACTTTGGCTCCTGACTTGTGGATTTTGTCTAGTTTGTCATACAGGATGTTCCACTCGGCATCCACGATGGCCTGGTAATCCTGGCAGGGAGGAGAGAGGGACAATCCCGTTACAATGGATTGGGAATGTTGCTCTTGCAGCCTTGGGACACGGTTGCTTTCAACACCCTGGGGATTTTAGGCCCCTCTATTTTATGCCCAAACAGGGACCTTCTTTGCTTAAATTTGAGGAGGTTCTTTCAGCATTACAGAATCACAGAATCAAGCAGGTTGGAAAAGACCTCTGAGACAACTGAGTCCAACCTGTGACCCAACCCCACCTTGTCACCCAGCCTATGGCACTGATGCCACATCCAGGCTCTTCTTAAACACCTCCAGGGAAGTGACTTCACCACTTCCCTGGGCAGCCCATTCTGATCACTCTCTCTGTAAAAACCTTCTTCCCAATGTCCAACCTAAACCTCCCCTGGCACAGCTGGGTCTGTGCCCTCTTGTCCTACTGCTGGTTCCCTGGGATCAGAGCCCGACCCCCCCCCCCCCCCCCCCCCCCCCCCCCCCCCCCC
>NW_020897836.1:715394-722182 GCF_003984885.1 Neopelma chrysocephalum | reverse complement strand
CCCTGAGCCTCCTTTTCTCCAGGCTGAGCCCCCCCAGCTCCCTCAGCTGCTCCAGACCCTTCTCCAGCTTCGTTCCCTTCCTTGCACACGCTCCAGTACCTCAATGTCCTTCCTAAACTGAGAGGCCCAAAACTGGACACAGCACTCGAGGTGTGGCCTCACCAGTGCCCAGTCCAGGGGCAGAATCACTTCCCTGGTCCTGCTGCCACAGTGTTCCTGATACATTCCAAGCAGTGCTTGATGAGCTTTCCCTGGAAGGTCACTTGGTAGGCACAGGGAAGTCACCACAGAGCTGATGGCTGGAAACAGCACAGCTCAGGCACAAACATGTCCTAAAACTGCTGAGATTCCAAGTATCTATACCCTTCCCCCAGAAGAGGCAGCACAACCCACCAGGTGTTTTCCAAGGGGAAGGATGTGCATAAGGCAATCCTATTTATCACAGAATTGTTAATGGTTTGGGTGGGAAGGGACCTTTAGAGGTCACTTAGTCCAACCCCACTGCAATGAGCAGGGACACCTTCCACTAGCCCAGGTTGCTCCAACCTGGCTTTGGACACTTCCAGGGATCCAGGGGCAACCACAGTTTCTCTGGCAAACCTGGGCCAGTGTTTTATCATCCTCACAGCCAACAATTCCTTCCCAATATCCCATCTAGCCCTGCCCTGGGAAGCCATTCCCCCTGTGTCCTGTCCCTCCATCCCTTGTCCCCAGTCCCTCTCCAGCTCTCCTGGAGCCCCTTTAGGCCCTGCAAGGGGCTCTCAGCTCTCCCTGGAGCCTTCTCTTCTTCAGGGGAACACCCTCCCAGCTCCCCCAGCCTGTGACCACAGCAGACACACTCCAGTCCTGGGAGCATCTCCACGATCCTCCTACCTTTTATCCCACTGGACAAGCGGCCACATCCTGCAGGGATGAGGCAGCAGGGCAGGCTCCCCTTTGGCTCTTACCTCCACTGTGTTGACTCTGATTTCAGCGTTGTCCTTCTCAGCTTTGAGCTCCAGCTCCACGTTCAGGAGGGCAATTTTGGGGGACTGGTACTTCTTGGGCTGCATCTCAAACCCAGCGTAGGAGAAGGTCTTCTTGAAGGCGACTCCGGCCACCAGCTGCGAGTCCTTGAAGGCAGGGATTTGTGTCAGGCTCAGCCTCCCAAGGTTCTCTCCACAGGGTTAATATCTCCCACAGGAGACTCCCTGCTTCCAGAGGCCTCATTTACAAAGCCTTCCCAACGCTGTCTCCTTTGATTAACCCACTTTTTAGAGGAAAGAAGCAGCGAGGGTTTCTCTCTGCTCACAAAAAGCAGCTTCAAGCACTTCCTCTCCACCCCTCAAGACACCACAGCCAAAAACGCTGCACACACAACCTGAAGATCAAGGCATGAAGCCATCAGTTGTCTCCTTGATCTCTTTCCCATTCCTACCCTTTGAACATGGATACTTCTATTCCACACTCTGGGCTGGTTCTTTTGGCTCTGGTTTGTTTTTCCGAGCCCCGTCACCACCTCTGGGATTGCTCTGCCAGCAGGACAGCCCTGCCCAACCTGAAGTGATCTCCTTGACTCCAAGGCTGGGAGAGAAATCAGGATCTAACCCTCCTACTCCACAGCCAGGAACAACTCCCTGCCATGTATCCAGGTGCAATCCCATACAGGGCAGGTATTCCAGCACTGTGGCACAAACCACACATCCCACCCACCACTGGATCAGCTCCTTCATGAGGTTTTCCTTGCATTTTTCCCAACCCAGTAATCCTACAACCAACCAGGATTTTTGGATCCAGAAGCAAAAAAAACTTCCCACCAAAAAAACCCCCAAAACAAAACAAAAAAAACACAAACAAACAAACAAAAACAAAAAAAACCCCAACCAAACAAAAAAACACAAAAAACAAAAACAAACAAAGAAACCAAACCAAAACAAACCAAAACAAAAAAACAGAACACAAAACCCAAAAAAACCCCAAACATTTCATTATTTGCAAAAAAATAAAGAGAATTTAGGGTTTATATTAATTTGCATCAGTAACATTTGCTGCAAAAGACAGTGAGGTAAGAGTGTATTTGGCTCAAAACCCAGATTCTCTACCTCTGGAAAAGAAATCCAGCCCTGTCTCCTAAGCTTTTTCCTCACATCACCACCTTTGTTTCACTTTGGGAATTCCCAAACAGGCATTATCAAGCCAGACTGCATTTCTGCTCGAGCCAAGTGATTCCTGTCTCTCCCATCCCTTCAGGACAGGCTCTGACAGAACTTACTTCCAAAGCTCCTCCTTGCACCTTCTTTATTCCAATCATTTTGAGCTGTAACAAGTCATCCAACATCATGACAGCATCTACAACCATCTTGGAGAAGAACTCCTTGCTCTGGGAGATGAGTTTGGAGCTCAGGGCTGTGGCTGCACACTTTTCCAGGAGGCTCCTCTGTTCACTGCAAAGAGGAAGAACAAGGGCTTGTCACTTGATAAATCTTTTCCCAAGCCCAAAGCACTGTTTGGCTTCATGAATCAGAGAATTGTTTTGGTTGGAAAAGATCTTTAGGATCATTGAGTCCAGCACTGCCAAGGCCACCACTGACCCATGGCCCCAAGGGCCACATCCACAGGGATTTTAAATCCCTCCAGGGATGGGGATCCACCACTGCAATGGGCAGTTGTGCCAGGGCTGGACAACCCTTTCCAAGAAGGAATTTTCCTCAATATCCAACTTAAACCTCTTCTGGTGCAATTTAAGGCCATTTCCTCTCCTCCTGTCCCTTGTTCCTTGGGAGCAGAGCCCGATTCCCCCCTGGCTCCCCCCTCCTGTCAGGGAGTTGCAGAGCCAGAAGGTCCCCCCTGAGCCTCCTTTTCTCCAGGCTGAGCTCCCCCAGCTCCCTCAGCAGCTCCAGACCCTTCCCCAGCTCCATTCCCTTCCCTGAAAAAGCTCCAGCTCTTGGCATGAGGGGCCCAAAATCCTCTCTGACAGAGGTGAAGATCAGCTCCCTCCTGTCAAGGGGGAGAACAAGGTACACACACAAATCCCAAAATCCCAGTCTCCCTTTTAGAGCCTGAGCATCAGCCCAGCACTGACCAGGTGGATTGGCTTTTAGACATCTAAAAACAGGAAAACAGCAGGTCCTTTCCCTCATCCAAAGGCAGGAAGTTGTTCCTAAACCCCTCTAAAGGCAGAGAGTTAATTCTCTCAAGTATTAACTCAGGTTAATTATGTGTAACAGAGTGGGTGATATAAGAGACACCAGGGAAATACGGATCCAACTGCAGGATCTCTCCCTCCAGCTCCTGCTGCCCATGGGAACTGCTGTTATTTCCCATCCCAGGACAGCATTTGGCTTGTTCTTTTCAGCATTTTTTCACCATCTGGACAACTCATTTTGGTTTATTTAAGGTGGTTATTCAGTTGTAACACTTCAGATTTACTCCAGGTATTAGCAAGGTCACGTAGACAAGAACTTAAAATCCAGGGAGAAAATGAACTCCAGTATTCTCACCTCAGCTGAAGGGGTCCTTTCCTTACTGCTTTGAACTCTCTACCTTCCTCTGTGCAACAGCTAAAAAGGGATCTGATCCTCAAGGAATTGTTGAGATTTAACACTGGCACCGACTGCAGCAGGAGCTGCAAGTCTCCTCTGCTGCAAAAAAGAAATCAGGCCACTTATTTTAGTGCCCAGCTCCCTCCCTGTGCACTGGAAGACACTGCCCTAATTATTGCCTGCAGCCAAGTGAGAGCAAGGCATCGCTCCCAGAGGGGCAGGAAATTCCAAATAATTTGGGAATAACCCCAGTGTGGGGCTGAAGCTGCTCGGTCCAACCTCGAGACCTCAGCCAGAGGCACAGGAGAATTCAGGAACACCCTCACACCAGCTCAGCTGAAGCCCAGGAACACAACCAGGTCATCTCCATGGAAAACTTACTCTTTATCTTCCTTCTTCACGGAAACAGCGATGTCTTTGATCTTGTTCACAGCCTGCCAAGACACAGGGCTGGATTAATGATTTATGCTCCTGAACTCATCACATCTCCAATTTTTCCCTTTGTATTTTAAAATAATCTTTCATTCCCTGCTTCAACATCACTGAAGTCTCAAGGATTGAAGCTACTCCACCCCCTTCCGGCACAGTAATTCCAAGAAACACAGCAATTTAAGAGGACTGGGAAGAAACTCTGCTGTTTTCTGGGAAAACACAGGGCTTTTGAGGGATTGCACCTGCAAAAAGTCAGCTTAAGGGGACCAAGAGGCTTGATGAGGTGCAAGGTTTACTAAGGAGCAGCAGAGATCAGGAGAACAGGAAGGGAATCTTCCCGTTCACTCATTCTTCCTTGGAAAAAAAACACAAAGGGAGAGACAACATCCCAGAGGGAGCGACTGGTAACAACAGCTCCCTGAGAGCAGAAAGGCAGCTCATGTTGGCAGGAAGACACCAGGAGATCACCAATGACACTCCCCATGCCCATTTAACACTCAGTTTTCCCAAGCCCAAAGCACTGTTTGGCTTCATTAATCAGAGAATTGTTTTGGTTGGAAAAGATCTTTAGGATCATTGAGTCCAGCACTGCCAAGGCCACCACTGACCCATGGCCCCAAGGGCCACATCCACAGGGATTTTAAATCCCTCCAGGGATGGGGATCCACCACTGCCCTGGGCAGCTGTGCCAGGGCTGGACAACCCTTTCCATGAAGAAATTTTCCCCAATATCCAACTTAAACTTCTTCTGGTGCAATTTAAGGCCGTTCCCTCTCCTCCTGTCCCTTGTTCCCTGGGAGCAGAGCCCGACCCCCCCTGGTTCCCCATCCTGTCAGGGAGTTGCAGAGCCAGAAGGTCCCCCCTGAGGCTCTGTGGCACAGAACTCCTGTCCCCAGGTGCTCTGAAGGCTCACCAGCTGCGTGGCCGTGCGGAAGGCTCGGATGATGATCTGGGGATGGAGCCCTTCCTCCACGTAGGGCTTCACCTGCTTCAGGAACTCGGCTGCCAGCAGAGTCACGGACGTGGTGCCGTCACCAACCTGCAAGGAGAGGGAACAGTGTCACCCACAGGCTGTGACAGCACCTGCAAAACCACGGGGGGCTTCCAGGGATAACAAGATTTCAGGGTTTTCTCTGCTTGTGGATTTGTGGGCAGATTCCTCAGTGATTCATTGAATCGTGGAATGGTTTGGGTTGGAAGGGACATTAAAGTTCACCTTGTTCCACCCCCTGCCATGGGCAGGGACACCTTCCACTAGACCAGGTTGCTCCAACCTGGCCTTGGACACTTCCAGGGATCCAGGGGCAGCCACAGCTTCTCTGCCCAACCTGGGCCAGGGCCTCCCCACCCTCACAGACAACAATTCCTTCCAATAGCCCACCTAAATCTCCCCTCCTTCAGCTTAATCCATTCCCTGTGTCCTGTCCCTCCATGCCTTGTCCCCAGTCCCTCTCCAGCTCTCCTGGAGCCCCTTCAGGTCCTGCAAGGGGCTCTCAGCTCTCCCTGGAGCCTTCTCTTCTCCAGGGGAACCCCCCCAGCTCTCCCAGCCTGGCTCCAGAGCAGAGGGGCTCCAGCCCTGGCAGCAGCTCCGGGGCCTCCTCTGGACTCTCTGCAGCAGCTCCACGTCCTTGTGCTGTTGTTCCCAGGGCTGGAAGCAGCTCTGCAGGGGGGTCTCAGCTGAAGGGGTAGAGGGGCAGAATCCTCCCCTGTCCTGCTGCCCACGCTGGGGGATCAGGACACGTGGGGGGGTCTGGGCTGGGGCATCTCCAGCCTCTCACCCACCAACACCCCCAAGTCTTTCTTTGCTCTCAATCGCTTCATCCCCAGCCTGGACTGACACCAGGGATTGCCCCAGCCCAGATGCAGCACCAGCACTTGGTCTTAGACTAAGAAGAGCTGGGTTTAGACTACATCCCACTTAGGGGTGAACTCCCATTTCCCAATCTCCTCTACTCATAAAACACAAACTTTATCTTTGAAGTTCCCAAACCACCCATGAGATCTGGGCGAAAGAGCTCAAAACGTTGGAAAGTTATCCCAAAAGAGAGAGGATCAATAAAGAAACCAGGATAAATCCCAGCACTCCACGAGCAATTCCCAAACCCCACAGGTTCCCGAGCACAGCCAGGCTCCCATCCCACCTCTGCATCCTGGGATTTGGCGATGTCCACCAAGGTCTTGGCGGCGGGATGGACGACGTCGAGGAGCTTCAGGATGGTGGCACCATCGTTGGAGATCGTGGCTTTGCCTGGCATTGATGGAGAAAAGGAAGTCAAGCTTCACCAGCAGGATAAAGCCCTTGGCCCTGTGCCTCAGGGGTTCTCAGCAGGTTCCTCTGTTCCATCTCCATAATGTCTCCTCAGCCCATTTTTTGGAGCAGATTCAGGTTCAGAGTGCAAAACAACTCCCCACACCAACTAAGAGGGGCTTAGATTTCTCTCTGATTTCTCAGAAGCCTCCCCAGACAGATAAAAACATATTCTAGCCTGACACTCACCTGAAAAAAGTCTATAAATCATACCAGTTATTAGATAAATTTAAATCCAATTACCCTTTTTAATTTCGTTATTACAATTCCTATTTGTAATAACTATTTAAAGACAATACCAAGACTTTCCACCCCACCCTTGAGTAAACAAAAATAACACACAATAATTAGTTTGGTGACTTCATACAAGTCTTTTCAGAGTGAGTATGAGTCTCACCCCTAAATCACACTCCAAAAAAAGATTAAAAATCAACCCTGAAAAACCCACTGAGCTCTCAATGAGCCTCACTTAAAACATAAATAAATAGAGATGGCCACAAATACCTGAAGACCAGGTTCAAGACACC
>NW_020897836.1:712098-715384 GCF_003984885.1 Neopelma chrysocephalum | reverse complement strand
CCCCCAGCTCTCCCAGCCTGGCTCCAGAGCAGAGGGGCTCCAGAATCATGGAATGGTTTGGTTTGGAAGGGACATTAAAGACCATCCAGTTCCAACCCCCCGCCATGGTCCAGGACACCTTTCACTAGCCCAGGTTGCTCCAAGCCCTATCCAACCTGGCCTTGGACACTTCCAGGGATCCAGAGGCAGTCACAGCTTCTCTGCTCAACCTGGGACAGGGCCTCCCCATCCTCCCAGCCAGGAATTCCTTCCCAGTATCCCATCTAACCCTGCCTCTGGCACTGGGAAGCCATTCCCTGTTGTCCTGTCCCTCCATCCTTTGTCCCCAGTCCCTCTCCAGCTCTCCTGGAGCCCCTTCAGGCCCTGCAAGGGGCTCTCAGCTCTCCCTGGAGCCTTCTCTTCTCCAGGGGAACCCCCCCAGCTCTCCCAGCCTGGCTCCAGAGCAGAGGGGCTCCAGCTCCTTGGAGCATCAGAAGCTGAGCTTTGAGCAACATAAAGACAATTCTGAACATCTGGGATAGCGATGGAAGGTCTGGAACTGTGCTGGAAGGTCTCCCTGGAGCCTTCCCTTCTCCAGAGTCCCAGCTTTGCATGCAGCAAACAGGGAATTCCTCAGGTTAGTCTGACAATTATCCTTTATTCCACAGCAAAAGTCACGGTGTTAAAATGACACCGAGACAGAAACTGAACCTCTGCTGGGAGAGTCAAGTTTAGTACGAGGTCAAGAAGCTGAAACTTTCAGATATGCAAATGCTGGGATTAATTGATAAGAGGATATGAGCAAACAGGCTGCTCTGGGAGGTGATTCCCAGATCCCTTTCCCACATCCTTACCCCGGTCATCCACGATGAGCTTGTCCATGCCCCGCGGGCCCAGCGTGGTGCGCACGGCCTCGGCGATCACCTGGCAGGCATTGATGTTGCTGACCAGCTGGGGGATTCCCTGGGAGGTGTCCGTGCCCTCCTTCAGCAGGATAACCGGAGTTGGCTGAGGAGAGAACCCAAGGCAGAGCCGTCATTCCCATCCCAACGACCCGGAGCAAACTCCTCACACAGCCCACGGCTCATCCAGGACCAAGAGCAAACCCTACAGACTCCTCAGAGTTCCTCTGCTTTCCACTTCCCACTGTGTTGGGAATTCACCCAACTGCTTCCACTCTGGGACTGTAGAGTAACTGACCCAAAAATAAGGGGGAGGGGGGGTTTTGGTGGTGTTTTGCTCAGTGAGGTTCTGATTCGATGCTGGAGTTGGAGAAGACAGAACATGGAATTATTACTGAGACAGCAAGGAACTGAACAAATTTGGGTGGTGGAAGGGTGTTCACCTGGAGAAGAAAAGCTCCAGGGAGAACTGGGAGCCCCTTGCAGGGGCCTAAAGGGGCTCCAGGAGAGCTGGAGAGGGACTGGGGACAAGGGATGGAGGGGACAGGACAAGGTGGAATGGCCTCCCATTGCCAGAGGGCAGGGTTAGATGGGATATTGGGAAGGAATTCCTGGCTGTGAGGGTGGGGAGGCCCTGGCACAGGTTGCCCAGAGAAGCTGTGGCTGCCCCTGGATCCCTGGAAGTGTCCAAGGCCAGGTTAGAGCAACCTGGTGTAGTGGAAGGTGTCCCTGCCCATGGCAGGGGGTGGAAATAAATGGTCTTGAAGGTCCCTTCCAATCCAAACTATTCCATGAGCGATGCAACTGTCTCACAGACAGAGCCCAGACAAAGACTGAACAGAGCCAAAATTTGGGAGGCACTGGTTTGGAATAGAGAGGAAAATTAAAGCATGGCTGTGACAAAAGGAGCTACTGGAAAGGGTCCTTAAGATAGATCTGAAGGGATTTAATGGTCCCTTAAGAGGGTCTGGAGCATCTCTCTGATGAGGAGAGACTGGGAGCTGGACCTGGTTAGTCTAGAGAAGGCTGAAACGGGACCTCATTATCCCATCTAAATATCTCCAAGGTGTGTCAGAGGATGGTCCCAGACTCGTTCTGGTGGTGCCCAGCAACAGGACACAAAATAAAACACATCAAGTTCCACCTTAATATGAGGAAGAACTTTCCATGGAGGTGGCAGAGCCCCGGAATAGCTGCCCAGGGAGGGCGTGGAGTCTCCCGCTCTGGAGACATCCCAAACCTACGTGGATGAGTTCCTGTGTCACCTGCTCCAGGTAACCCTGCCTGGGCAGTGGGGTTGGACTGGGGGATCTCCAGAAATCCCTTTCAACCCTATTCTGCAATCCCTAAATCCCGGGAAAGCTTTGTGGACGGAAACGCACGGAGCTCTTCCACACCCGCCCGAGCAGCGATCTCAATGGAAAAAAAGAACTGCTTATCCCCGGGGGAAACGAAGGTAGAGGCACAAAAACCGAAGGGACTCGGGGCCGAAGGGGAGGGTGCGGGACGGAGCTGCGGGATCAGCCCCGCCAGGACAGCTCCGGATCCGGCGGGAAGCGCCCCATCCCATCCCGGGTACCGCAGGCCTGCGCGGCGGGGCGGCCCCATCGCCGCGCCCCATCGCGCCGCAGCCGCTGGGGACGCGTTCCCCGGAGGGCAGCGGGGGCCCCGCGGGTTGTTCCCGGCGGGAATGCCCGCGGATCGCGCTGGATGGCGCTGGATGGCGCGGGACGCTCACTCACCATCATCGCGGCGGCCGCTGCGCTGCCCCCGCCCCACAATGCACCGCGCACGCCCAGAACCTTCCCGGGGGCGGGGCCTTTGGATGACTATTTGGCAGCGGGGAGGAGCGGGAGCGCGGCGTTGCAAAGCCGGGAAGGCTCACTATTTAGCAGCGCGCGCCGAGGTGACAGCGCGCTGCCCGCGCCGGCTCGCGGTTGATTGATGGCCGTGTGGACCAATAAAAACGAGGCGAGCGGGGGGCTCCGCCAATGGCGGGCGCGGGGCGGGGCGGTGGGCGGGGCGCGGCGCAGCCATGCTGCCCTGGCTCTGGCCCTGGCTCTGGCTCTGGCTCTGCGGCTGCTGCGGGACGGCCCGCGGTGAGTGAGGTGGGGGGCACGGCGCGGGCCCCGCACGGCACCGACCCCCCGACCCCGCGTCCGGACCGGGCCCCCGCACCCCCGGCCGGCCGCCTGCCTCCCTGCTCGGTGCTCCGCGATCCCCGTGTATTTCCACTCCCCCGCATCCCGGCCCCGTTGCGATTCACCGCCTGTACCCGTGGAGGGATACGGGGGCATTTCCCCTCGCTGCGCCCCGACCTAATTGCGTTTCTCCTCCTGCATCCCGGCCTGGGTGCATTTCCCCTCCTGCATCCCAATCTGGGTGCAATTCCCCTCCTGCATCCC